>NC_022015.1:5683932-5694301 GCF_000317375.1 Microtus ochrogaster | reverse complement strand
AGACATACACACAGACAGAATATTGTATACATAATAAATAAATAAATATTAAAAAAAGAAGAGATGAATGAGATTCAATTGGGTAGTATTTAATATACTTCAATCCTAAAAATACAAGAAATTAAAAGGAGCATATTAAGAAATATTTGCATTTAGGTGGTATAATCAATACATATAAGGAACTTGCTAAGTCGGGAATATACTTATCAGCAGGAAAAAGTGACATGTACAGGGCTATAGTGGTTAGTTTTTTTGACAATTTGCTATAAGCTATAGAGGTACCTGGGAAGAGGGAACCTCAGTTGAAGAATTAATTCTATCATATTTAGTTTATAGAAAAGTCTGGGGCATATTCTTGATTAATGATTGATGTGAGAGGGTACAGCCTGCTGTGGGCAGTGGCATCCCTGGTCAGGTGGTCCTAGGTGTATAAGAAAGCAGCTGAGCAAGCCATGGGAAACAAGTCAGTAAGTTATGTTCCTCCATGGCGACTTCCTGCCCCAGCTTTCCTCGGTGATGCCCTATACACTGTAAGTTGAAATAAGCTCCCCTCCTCTAGTCGCTGTTGGTCAGTGTTTTTATCACAGCCACAGAGAGCTGGTGAGATGGCTCAGTGGTTAAGATCCCTGGCTGCTCTTCCAGAGGATCAGGGTTTTATTCCCAGAAACCACATGGCAGCTCAAAACCATCTGTAACTCCAATTCCAGGGGACCCAGCACCCCCTTTTGGCCTCTGCATAGACAAACATGCAGGGAATCACATATACACATAAAATAAATATTTAAAAAATACTTAAGAAAGCAAACCGGGACATGGATATTTTATGTAGCATTGCTTAAACATTTCATTCTCTTACATTTTTGAGACAGTGTCTTAGGCAGCTCAGGCTGGTCTTACACTCATTAAACAGAACTCACGATCCTTTGGCCTTCATGTTCTAGGTGTTGTTGTTACAGGCGTGACCATTGTGCCTTCATGTTGTTCTAGGTGCTGTTACTACAGGCATGTTCTAGGTGCTGTTACTACAGGCATGACCACTGTGCCTTCCTTACACAGCATTTTTTTAAACTATTGCACTATACATTTTTTTCTCCACTCCTCTCCTTTCCTCCCCTCTCCTCTTCTACCTTCTCCTGTGACCCCCATGCTCCAATTTACTCAGAAGATCTTGTCTTTTTCTCCTTTCTGTTTAGATCTATGTATGTCTCTCTTAGAGTCCTCTTTGTTGTCTAGGTTCTCTGGGGTTGTGGCCTGTAGGCTGGTTTTCTTTGCTTTATGTCTAAAAGCCACTTATGAGTGAGTACATATTATATTTGTTTTTCTGGGTCTGGGTTACCTCACTCAATATGATGTTTTCTAGATTCATCCATTTGCCTGCAAATTTCAATATGCCATTATTTTTTCACTGCTGAGTAGTACTCCATTGTGTAAATGTACTACATTTTCTTTATCCATTCTTCAGTTGAGGGGCATCTAGGTTGTTTCCAGGTTCTGGCTATGACAAATAATGCTGCTATGAACATAGTTGAACATATGGCCTTGTGGCATGGTTGAGCATCCTTTGGGTATATACCCAAAAGTGATATTGCTGGGTCTTGAGGTAGATTGATTCCCAATTTTCTGAGAAATCGCCCTACTGATATCCAAAGGGGCTGGACAAGTTTGCGCTCCCACCAGCAATGCAGAAGTGTTCCCCTCACCCCACATCCTCTCCAGCATAAGCTATTATCAGTGTTTTTGGTCTTGGCCATTCTGACAGGTGTAGGATGGAATCACAGAGTTGTTTTGATTTGAATTTCTCTGATAGCTAAGGATGTTGAACATTTCCTCAAGTATCTTTCAGCCATTTTAGATTCTTCTATTGAGAGTTCTCTGTTTAGGTCTGTACCTCATTTTTTTTAAAAAATTGGATTATTTGTTCTTTTGATGTAAAGTTTCTTGAGTTCTTGGGATATTTTGGAGATCAGATCTCTTTCTGGTGTGGGGCTGATGAAAATCTTTTCCCATTCTGTAGGCTGCCGTTTTATCTTGTTGACCATGTCTTTTGCTTTACAGAAGTTTCTCAGTTTCAGGAGATCCCATTTATTGTTTCTCTCAGTGTCTGTGCTACTGAGGTTATCTTTAGGAAGTGGTCTCCTATGCCAATGTGTTCAAGTGTACTTTCTACTTGCTTTTCTATGAGGTTCAGTGTGGTTGGTTTTATGTTGAGGCCTTTGATTCATTTGGACTTGAGTATTGTGCATGGTGATAAAAACTTAGCTTAGTGATATTGAAGACTCAGACAGATTGGAACCCACCAACTTGAAATTTTGACATTTAAAAAAGTCCCCATTTAAGACTGTATCTCACATTCTGGGAAAATGTTTGTGGCATGGTGTTCAGAGAAGAAATTGGCATATGAAATGTTATTGACATACTTGGAACTATGTAAAAACACGCAGGCCTGCTCCAGACCTGGAAAAGGGCATGGACGTGGAAAAATGTTTACAACACTGCTTCTCAACCTTCCTGATGCTGCGACCCTTTCATATAGTTCCTTGTGCTGTGTATAGTTCCCCAACCATAACATTATTTTTGTTACTGCTTCATAACTGTAATTTTGGTACTGTCATGAATTGTAATATAAATGTGTTTGGAAATAGAGGTTTGCCAAAGGGGTTGCTCATGACTCACAGGTTGTGACCCGTTGGCTTAGACAGTGGGGGCTGGGGTGAATGGTTATTTACAAGCTCAGATCACATCAGAAACCACATAGGGGAGATGGACTGGGGAAGAGAGGCAGGTGATGGAGGTCTGGGAAACAGCTGGGCTCAAATGTAGCCAAATAGAAAAAATAAAGTTCTGATTGTAGTGATGGGCTTGGAGTCTCCTTCTGTCAGATTTACATGTTGGCCTCAGTCTTAGCGATGCCCCTGGAACCCCTAAAGCCCCATGGGAGTGGTTGGAATGTCATGGGTAACAGAGAGTCTCACGAGAATTTGATTTGGGGAGGTCACCCAGTCAAATTAGTCAAATCAACATGTGACCTCTATCTATTTCTAGTGTTTTATAATGGTGAATTTTGAAAGAAAAGAACCCCGCAAAGTCTAGATCCAAACAGAAATGATGAAGTCATGTTTTATTAACACTGAGGGACTTGTATTGATTTTGAGACTGTGGCTCTGTCTTTGAATTCCTCTTGACTATAGCTATCTAGGAAAATGCCAAGTTGCTATCTGGTGGTGAATTAAACAGATACACACAGATCCATCAAATGCTCGAGTGCCCACTGCATGCCAGGCCCCTGAAGGAGGAGGGAAGAGGAAATAAACAAGGCAGAGAATACACTCTGTCTCCCAGAAGTCTGAGCACTGCTCTGAGATCCAGATATGTGTAGTGTCAGCACAATCACAAAGGCCATGGGAATGCAACATCACTGCAAAGACGGGAAGAGTCGCTTGCCAAAGGCAAACTGTGAATTGAATCTCAAGAAAAGAACACAGATCTATCTGGCAGAGACAGGGGGAAGAAAGATGTCCCAGCTAAGGGGAACAGAAAGCAGGGGAAACAAGTTATTTGGGAGTTCTGGGAGAATGACTGAGGTGTAGTTGGGATAAAGAATATGGAAGACCTTTCCTGAAACTGGTTGTTATAGTTTAAACTCATTCCCTAAAGTTTATGTATTGAAAACTTAGTCTTTAATGTGAAGTGGAACCATTAGGAGGCAAAGAAGTCATAAGGGCTCCATCATGAAAGGACTGATGTCATTATCACAGTCGTGGGTTTGTTTGACACTCACTTCCTCTCTCCTGGTCTCTCTTAGCCCCTCTTCTTACTTCTGATAAGATGATGTGGCGTAAAGGCCCTGTGTAGATGTTAGCATCACAAGCACAGTTAAATAAGATCTGGTCAACCAGGCTCGGTTTTATGACTACAAGGTCATCTGTAGCAACTTACCCTGCATTTGAATGACCCATTCTGGGAAGAGAAGTTTAAGACTCTGGAAATTCTAAAGGAATTGCATCAAGACTCAGAGGTAAACAACTCAGGAGTCTCAGGAAGTCCCTGACATTGACTAGATTCACAAGGCCTCTCCTTCTCTAGTCAAGACTGCTGAAGAAATGAAGACCTCCAACCTGTTGAGATGCCTGCCAATCATGTAGAATTCAGCTTAGTGAATCATTACCCATGCTGGGGTAAGCCTTTGCATTCTCCCATTTCGTGTAAGAACCCCCTTGTCTATACTACAGTACGTAATCCCAGTAAACCAATTGGTTCACCATACTGGGCTTCAGTAGATCATTACTTTAGTCTGTTGTTGGCTCTTACCAGGGGTGAACAGATGTTTGTTCACGTCTCCCCAGAAGCAGCATTTCACAACACAAAGGAATCCCAGCTACTACACACCATCGCTCTCCTTCCACCAGTTTCGTTCAATATATCCACTGAACACTGTTGCATGGTTCGCTGTCCCTGGACATGGAGTGTACAAAAGGATCCCTGTGAACTTGGAGTCTGTATGATATCAAACCTGCATGATATTGGATTTTCTGGCCTCTAGGATTATGAAAAATGAATTTCTTTTTTTCTTTTTTTTGGTTTTTCGAGACAGGGTTTCTCTGTGGCTTTGGAGCCTGTCCTGGAACTAGCTCTTGTAGACCAGGCGGCTGGTCTCGAACTCACAGAGATCCGCCTGCCTCTGCCTCCCAAGTGCTGGGATTAAAGGCGTGCGCCACCACCGCCCGGCAATGAATTTCTTTTTATTAACTCTCCAGTCTGTGGTGTTCTGCAATAGCAACATAAAACAAACTAAGACAAACCCATCCCCAACTGTTTCTCAGTCTAAAACCTCCGTGTTGGAAATCTATCCTGGAAGCGCAACAGAGAACACAGGGAAAGAGAACTGATTGGAACAGAGGGAGTCTACTCCAGAGTTGCTCCTGCTCCTCACCATTGGTCCTGGGGGAGCTTTATTTGGGGTTTCATGCAGCAACTGACATACACGGCTCTAGGAATAACAGCCACACAAGAATTTCAGACAGGCAATAATTCAACCAGACATTCAGGAGTCAAACTGTGTGGGAATTTAGAAGACTGATATTATCCAAAGCTAGACTTATATTTACAGTAGTGAAACACCCTGGATTTCTGATATCATTTTCTATGTTCTCAAGCTGCTAAACATTATGGATTTTGTACTTCCCGGCTCCCACTGTTGGAATGATTGTTCCAATTTTTGAAAAGTAGAGAGGCAAAGTTCCCTACGTTAATGTTTCCCCTGATGCCAGGGAACCAATATTAATGTGTCAAGTAACATTGTGTCCTCAGTTTGTTCCTTTAAATCGGTGTATAACAATCTCTGGGCTGAAGCAGTGTATCTTATGTGTATTTACACACCCTGGGCAGCAAGAGCCTTGTAGGTCAGTTCCTTTCCCAGCCCTCTCTGAAGCATGAATCTGGCCTTTTGTGTGTAGGTGTGACTCAAATTACCTGTGTAGGCATGAACTGGGAGTAGGCAGACACTTAGTACACAAATTTGCTTTCTGAAGCTCCATCTGCTACCTTCCTTCTGGGTGACTTCTGTGTGATGTGGCAGCTGGTGTGATAGCTTTTGGGGTGGACATCTTGATGTATGATAATCATCTCTTAAGGACATTCACACTCACATTTCTCTTTCAGGAGATTAAATATGAAGATGTCTTTCAATAAAGCAGGTGCCGCTTCTTCCTGCCAAATCCCGCCTTGGGTGTTGAAAGCAGGCCACCTAACAATGGGCTCCAGTAAGTGCCAGCAGCCATGCCTGTGTGTGGGACTGATGGAGCCAATGCAAATATCTTGCTACGGAGGTGATTAGATGATATAAAATGTCAGGATCTCAATGAATTACCCTCTGAGGTTTCATAAAATAGAAACACAGTCTTGTTTCTATTATTGCCATGTCAAACAAAACAACAACAAAACCCCATTTCTTTCTCTCTCTTTTTTTTGTCCGGTTCTTTGCAGAGAAACGTAATGACTGGCATTTGACTTTGGGATGTATTTAAAGAGGAATTTGAGGAGAGAGCAGATCAGTTTGCTCAATCTGAGCATCATGGACCTTGGTGGTGATAAAGAGGCAAGTTTGGGAGCCCGAGTGCTTCCTTCAGTCTGCTCCTTATAGCCTGGCATTTACCTTCCCTTTTGGGGCATGGTGAAGGTTGGGTTAATGGAGATTATTGATAAGCACTTTTAGCATCCACATAGCAGAGACTAAGAGCACATACCTTCTGGATGGATCCTTAAGTGTAGCATCTACACTTCTACTTGACTTTGGCCAGCAAAGTCAGTGACATAAGATCATGGTAGACAGCCTTGGAAGATGTGTTAAAGAGGAGATTACCCTCCGAGACTTGAATGGGTAATGGGATGGGCGATATTAGCCACCTGCAGAAGGAGGGTGTTTCCCTGAGGGTCAAGCACCAGGAACAGGCTCTGATGAGATGGAACTCAAGGTTAAGCAAATGGCTCTTGGGGGAGGAGGAGTGGTTCTCAGAAGGGCCCAGTAAACTTGGAAAACAGAGTCATGAACACAGACTTTGATGCTGATGAAAGGGTCTGAGCCACAGCTCTGCAGCAAGCAAATCCCAGCCATCACTTGCTGTCCGTCCTTCCACGGTTTCATTCGCATGTTTCCCGAGTGCTACCCTCATGGACTGGCCTGGACATGTGGTGGTGTGCAGTGAACACAAAGAATGGGCTTTGTGCCCTCAGAAGATGTTGGCGCTAAAAAGGCAAGGGAGGTACAGGACAGTCTCACAAAGTGACGAGGGCTATGAAGACAGGACAGAGGGTGACTGGGGGAACGGTGATGGCTTTGGAGGAAAGGATGTGAAGCCTTAGCTCTTCTCCAGTAGGCACTCTGGTCTGGAATTCAGAGCAGGAAAAGTTCCTCCTACCCCAGCTGGGATATATGCTGATGAGGAACCCTGGGGAGGATGCTCCAGAGCAGTGGCTCTCCGCCTGCCTGATGCTGCCACCCTTTAACACAGTCCCTCGTGGTGTGGTGACCCCCAACCATAACATTATTTTTTATTGCTACTTCATTACTGTAATTTTGCTACTGTTATGAATTGTAATGTTAATATCTGTGTTTTCTAATAGTCTTCGGTGAACCCTGAGAAAGGGTTCCTTGTCCTCAAAGGGGCCGTGACCCACAGATTGAGAACTGCTTCTCTAGAGAGAGGACCAGAGTGTGTTGGTCATTAGCAAGTACTTTTCTCTTACAAAGACAGTCAGCAGTATAAAGGTATTACTCTCCTGAGAGGGTAGAAAGGCCGACTTGGGTACCTGATACCCTGTTGCAAGTCTCCTCCTCCTCCTCTTCCACCTCTCCTCTTATTTCTCCATCATCACCTGCTTCTTCTTTTTGAGACAGGGTTCTTTATATCCCATGATAGCCTCCAAGGTACTACATAGCCAAGGATAACCTTGAGTGGTTCTTCTGATTGCTTCTGAGTGCTGGGATTATAGATGTGCACAAATAAGCTTGGTTTTATGTGGTACTGGGGGCCACATCCAGGGTTCCATGTATGCTAGACAAAGCAAGTTTTCTGCTAACAGAGCTCCATGTTGGTGGTGGTATTATGGGAGGCCCTTCTACAGACTGATGGATGCTTCTCACTGAAACTTGTAAAGGGCAACAGCTTTGACTCCTATTTTTCATTCAATCATGACTATTCAATCAGGACACTCAATTTAGAATTAATTAAATTCATGTTAGAATCTAATCTTGCTTGAGAATGATATTAAGGGGGAATTCATTCCATCTTGAATGATAGGTTTTTGAGCAAGTCAACATAATCAAGAATTTATCCATTTTGTAGATAAAGGAATACTATCATAGCTTAATTATAAGAGATGAACAAAATAGATTAGACGAAAATGTGGCTTCCCCGCCATCTCTTTCTCAGAGTGGAATTTGTTTTTTTCCATTCTTGACAGGCACCTGATATTAAAGCCATAGCTTAAGATCAGACATCTTGTCCTTATGATAATCATCATTGCTTACTGAACATTATGGATATTTATTCAACTGTACACATATTCTCATTTAAATTTCAAACTAGTAATATAGAATTGCTAGCTTGGATTTTGTTGTTGTTGTTGTTTGAGACAGGGTTTCATTCTGTAGCTCTGGATAACCTGGAACTTACTATAGAGACCAGGCCCCAAACTCACAGATGCCTCTGTCTCACTGTGCTGTGATTCAAAGTGTGCACTGCCATGCCCAGTAGAGAATTGGCTATGCTTATTATTCCCCCTTTGTAGATGAGAAAACAGAGGTTCAGAGAGGGTAGATAGCTTGCCAAAGCCATGTATATCACAAGCGGCTGAGAAGGAATCAAATAGGCTTATTTGTGGCTCTGTCTCAAAGAGGGGAGAGAATGAGAAAAGGGTAAAGAGGAAAAGGAAAAGGAAGATAGAAGAATAGAAAGAGGAGGAAGAGAAGGAGGAGGACGAGGAGGAGGATGAGGAGGAGGAGGAGGAGGAGGAGGAAGAGGGGTGTGGTCTTCTTTCTGCGGTTTGATAGAAATAAAATGATGAGAGCAGACTTTTCAACTTCTCTCTTGTTTTCCTTTCACAAAAATAAGCAACCCCCAGGGTGCTGAGCTGCACAAGATGCTGAGGTCTTAACCACGAACAAGTCAACATTCCTGGAGCCAAGCAGCCTTTCCTCCAGAGCAGGGCTTAGGCACTTTCCGCTCATGGTCCCTTCTCACACAAGAGATCTTTTTTTTTGTTTCTTTTTAGTGCAACTTTAGACATATAGGTATATAAAACAGGGCCCAGGGAGATGACTCCATTTGTAAGGTACTTGCCTTACAAGCAAGAGGACCTGAGTTCAGATCCCCAGAACCCATGCAAAAAGCCACACATGGCTGTCTACTGTTTTCTATCTGTATACCGTACATGCCTGCACACATGCATGGCTGTCTACTGCTTTCTATCTGTATACCATACATGCCTGCACCCATGCATGGCTGTCTACTGTTTTCTATCTGTATACCATACATGCCTGCACCCATGCATGGCTGTCTACTGTTTTCTATCTGTATACCGTACATGCCTGCACCCATGCATGGCTGTCTACTGTTTTCTATCTGTATACCGTACATGCCTGCACACACGCATGGCTGTCTACTGTCCTCTATATGTATACCATACACACCTGCACCGTAACCCACTTGTGGGCCCCAACCCAAACACACACAAAGTTAAAAAAATTGTGTGCAAATGGAATATTTCCTGATAATAAGTCAAGATATTTACTTATAAGCAATTATTTAGTGTATATCTAGATATATAATTTGTATATATATTTTGATAATTTATTAAAGATAAAAGTCAATTTATATAGTAGTGAGATATCCTTCCTTATTATTATTTTTATGTAAAGATTAAGTCTTGGTGGACTCTTTAATACTGTAGGTCATTGAATACCCTCAATGTTTTTCAGTGTTGATTGATATTTTGATTTTATGATGGCGTGTGCTGAGAACACTGCTTTGCATAAGCACATAGCCCAAAATGGCAAAAATATGTTTAGTGCTGGAATTGTTGGAAATTCTGCCTTATTCCTAAGTTTAAATTCATTTAATGATTTTTTTTTAAATAAAACTTGGTAGTGGCACATGCCTTTAAATCCAGCACTCAGGAGTCACAGACAGGCATATTTCTATGAGTTCAAGGCCAGCCTGGTCTACAGAAGTAGTTCCAGGACAGGCTCCAAAGCTACAGAGAAAACCTGTCTCGAAAAAACAAACAAAGGGCTGGAGAGATGGCTCAGAGGTTAAGAGCATTGCCTGCTCTTCCAAAGGTCCTCAGTTCAATTCCCAGCAACTACATGGTGGCTCACAACCATCTGTAATGGGGTCTGGGGCCCTCTTCTGGCCTGCAGGCATACACAGAGACAGAATATTGTATACATAATAAATAAATAAATTTTAAAAAAGAAAAAACAAACAAACAAAAAACAAAACTCAAGTCAGTAACACAAAGAGTAAATTAAAGAATCAAATGTTCTAAAAAAACCCAGCCATTCTTATACAATGTGATTTGCTAATTTAATGTTTACATGCTGAGGAACAATAGTAGGAAAATGTTTCCCATAACAAAGCTGCCATGTTTCTATAGGAGCAGAGAATGGTACACACAGTGAAAGCATTGCAGACCATACTGTGCAGTAGTCTCTACTCCAAACCTGGTGTTTTAGGTGTGTTCTTTGGTGCTGTGTGGCTTGAGGGCATGCACAGTGCAAAGGGCACACATCGTGTATTCAGAACCAAGGCTGCAGTGAAACTATGCCATGTGGTTCAGGGACACACCACCAGAAACATGTAGGATTCATTGA
>NC_022015.1:5643409-5683287 GCF_000317375.1 Microtus ochrogaster | reverse complement strand
CTCTCCAGCTTCATTTTGCCATTAAATCTTGCTGTGAAATATTTGTTTACACTGTGTAAAGATGCTATTGTGATTGGTTTAATAAAGAGTTGAATGGCCAATAGCTGGGCAGAAAGAAATAGGCGGGACTTCCAGGCAGAGAGAGGAATAGCGAGGAGGAATCTAGGCATGCAAAGACACCAGGGAGACTCTGAAGAAGTTGGACATATGGGACAGAGGAGAGGTGACTGAGTCATGTGGCAGAACATAGATTCATAGAGACAGTTAAGTTATAAGAGTTAGTTGGGATAAAGACTAAGGTAAGGCCAAGCTTTTGCAATTAATAAAAAGTCTCCACGTTGTTATTTGTGAACTGGCAGTCCAAAGAAAAGTCTGACTTCAAAATTTCTCTTCTATTCAGTAGTGAAACTCCATATGAGGTTATGGCCACCATTTAAGAAGCTGTGATTTAGTGGGAGAGACATGAATTTGATTTCACTGTTGATTAGAGTTAGTATGGGAGAAGGAGGGAGGATTGTAGGAGTCATAGGGGTCAAGGACACCCCAAGGAACCCCACAGAACCAACTAACCTGGGCTCATCGGGGCTCACAGAGACTGAACTGACAGCTAGGGAGCCTACATGGGACTGACCTAGGCCCTTTGCATGTATGTGACAGTTGCATAGCTTGGTCTTCTTATGGGGCTTCTAACAGTGGGGCTGGGGCTGTCTTGACTCTTTTGCTGGCGTTTGGGAGACTATTCCTCATTCTGGGTTGCCCTGCCCAGCCTTAGTATAAGGGGCTTAGTTGTGTTGCAAGTTGATATGACATGTTTTGTTGATATCCATGGGAGACCTGCCCTTTTCTGAATAGAAACTGAAGAGGAGTGGGATGGGGGGGGGCAGAAGGGAAGTGGGGGGAGGGACTTGGAGGAAAGAAGGGATAGAGAGGATTGTGGTCTAGATGTAGAATAAACAAACAAACAAATAAAAGAAAACACAGGGAAAAAGAATTGAGTATGAACGAAGAACACAGAACTCTACAATGTGTCTGGATGGAGCATGGAAGGCTGGGTGAAGGATGTTTCTTGGGCTGTGTGTTGGATGGGGGAAACATTTAAAGAAAAGAGAAGAATGTAGACAGCCATGAGGCATGCCCTCTCTGGTGGCACCGGAAGCAATTTGAAACAGACTATGATACAAGACACAGGTGAATGACCAGGAAGAAGGCCGAATATACGCAGCACTGGAGATTGAATCTGGGTGTCATACATCCAAGGTAAGTGCTCTACCCCAGAGCTACAGCCCCAGTGGGGTACAGATATGGACAGACCAGACCAGAAAGAAGCTCATAGGCAAGACCATGAAGCTTGGGCTTTCTGCTACAAGCCAGAGCTTCCCCTCAAAGGGGACCTCTTAGAAGGAAAACCTTGCTTAGAAGGGTCATTATAAAGCTTATAATTGGCCTCTGACTCACACACAACCCAGTCCAGTGAACCTTCAAATCTAGCATCCCTGTGAGGAACAGGACACAAAGGTGAAGGTTGCTGCAGGACATGATGGGGGAGCATGGGGCAACTGGAACAGGAGGGTGGCAGGCTCAGACCAGTGTTTAGAAAGCTGTTTCAAGCAGACTCTGAGACATGGACTGTGGTTAGGGGAGGATGGTCAAGAAGAGGCAAGGAGTCGGGGGAGGGCAGAGGGGAAAGTTCAGGGGGTAGGGAGAGTGCTGAGGACAGGGAGGAGAGGAATTCCAGGGGTGTTTTAGGGCTATCAGAACTGAGGAAACAGAGTGCCCTGGGGAAACCTCTGGGGTCTGGGCTGAACACTGAAGATGGAATTTTTGCACAAAGCAATGTAACCGTGAAGACACTGGACAGATGCATTTCTCTACTCCAGCGACAGGTACATTGAAAGCTGGCCGTGTCTCCCTAGCAGAGTATGGGAGGAGCAAACATCTTCAGGCACATGTGACCTTCAGTCAAGGCTGTGTACTAGTGACCCCTTTCTGCATCCCTGCTTCTAGAGTGTTGGTGCGGGAGAATTTTCTGTATTCTGTCAATCATGTTTTAAATAAAAGCTGATTGGCCAGGCGGGAAGTATAGGTGGGTCAACCAGACAGGAAGTAGAGGCAGGGTGATGAGAACAGGAGAATTCTGGGAAGCAGGAAGCTCCCTCCACAGTCTTGCCCAGACCACCGAAGAAGCAAGATGTGAGCTACACCGCTGAGAAAGGTACCGAGCCATGTGGCTAACATAGATAAGAATAATGGGTTAATATAAGCTACAAGAGCTAATAAGTAGCCTGAGCTAATGGGCCAATCAGTTTTATAACTTGTGGAGATCTCTGTGTGATTTTCTTTGGGGCTTGCCAGCTGTGGGGAACTGGTCAGGACATAAACCCCAACGAACCGGCTCTCATGTTACAGAGTGTGGCTGACACTCAGGGTCAAAGCCAACCTGCTCATAAAGACCACTTTTTTTTTTCAACCCAAAGTAAGAGATTGTGTCATGCACTTTTTGTGCTGGAGAAGCTATAACTGATAACAGTTAGATTTCAGCTCGGTGTGAGAGCAGGAACAAAACTTGCTCCTGCTCTGAGACCAACTTTACTTCAGTTTCTGGTTGTCATTTGCAATCTGTATCATTGCCTTATTTAAGTCAATTAAAAAACATAAATGAATAGAAACACGTCTTCTCTCCTAAGCTTGAATTTTAAAAAGTTAAGAACAAATGCAATAAATTAATAAGTAAATATTTTCATTTCAAGATAATATTTATTTATGTAAATTTACTACAAGTAGCCGTAAGGAGAAAGAGTTTTAAAGATTTGTTTTTGCTTTGAATTATGTGTGTGTGTGCGTGTGTGTATGTGTATGTTTGTGTGTGTGTATGGTGGGGATGCACATGGATGCCTATATGTTTGGAGGCCAGAGGCTGTAGAGCCTCCTGGAATTGGAGTGACAGGCAGCTGTGAGCCACTCAATGTGGCTGTCAGAAACTGAATTCAGGTCCCTTGCAGGAACATAAGACACCCTTAACTTCTGAGCCATCTCTCCAGCCCAAGAGGTAGTTTTAAGTGGAGATTTGCCCAAGCAAAGGAAACTAAAAGGAGTCTTAGCCACAGTGGCTTTGCCTCGGAAGGGATGTGGAGCCCAGGGTCCCTGACTGAGTATGCAGGTCATGTACTACAGCCATGACTGAGAGCCACCAGCTTTGTTTTTATTGTTCCTCCTCACCTTCCCAGTGACCCGCTCTTCACTAGAAGGTATATTGTGTAGTCTCCAAGAATTTGTGCTTTTCTGGGGTTTCTCATGATGTTCAGTTAATTCTGTTTCATTGTTGTTGGATGAAATTTTAAGAAAGTATTTTGATTTTTTTTGTACCAGTTGGGGTTTATTTGTGGCCTACAATGTATCCAGTTTAGTAGAGAGTTCAGGTAGAGAATAATGTGTACTTTTATATTTGTTGTTGAATGGAATAGTGTTTAAATATCTGTCAAATCTCCATTTCTCCCCCCCACACAAAAAAATCCAACCCCCCCACCAGATTGGAAGGTACTATCCTTATACAGAGATCTAGCCAAATAAAACCTTGGTTAAAATACAATAGATATACACAGTGGTGTTGGTTTGTCTTCTCAGCTAGTGAAAGCTGAGGTAGGAAGATTGCTGGAGCCTTGCAACCTGAGGTTAGTCTGGACTCAGAAAGCATGGGGGACAGAAGAGAGGGAAGGAGAGGGGGAGATGGCCCAGTTGATAACGTGTTTGGTATACAAACACAAGGACCTGAGTTTAGTTTCTTTGCAGACACTTGATAAGCTAGCCATGGCGGCAAGTGTCTATAGTCCACACAGGGGAAGTGGAGACAGAAAGATCCCAGTGGCTCGCTGGCCAGCTAGTTCAGCCCAAATCGAAGAGTCCAGGTTCAGTATCTCAAAAAAAAAAGGCAGAGAGCAACTGAAGAAGACATCCAGCGACATCCTTTGGCTTACACACACACACACACACCTGTGTGGGGTCCTGGCCAACCAGCTTACAGGCAGATAATCTTTTAAGACTCCATAACCACAGGCCAGCATTTCATAAGCTTAAAAAGGCTCAGTATAGTCGAGTTAATGGAGTTAGCTCAGGTGGACACCACCTCCTTGAGGTTGTGCCTCCTGTTGAGGTTGAAGATTCAGGAGGGGTCATGTGCACAGACATCTGGAAGTGGATGGTCCTTTTGCCCTTTGACGCAGTGGTGCACAACCTACCAACAATGTCACAGGCATCAAGCCACAGACTCCTTACCTAACAGGCAACTGGAGATTTTAAAAGGACAATTATGACTGTGCACAGATTTTACATTATGCCCCAATTTTGAAGCTCCGCTCTAAGATGGAAGGCTGGCGTTTTAATTAACGGCAGGGTGGTCTGGGGAGCTAACAATTACTCAGACTTTGTATTTTTAAGAGGACTGAGAGGCAAGGAGGCTTATCATGTTAAACTGCTTCTAAAAGTGGCCTTCTAAATATAAAAATGAAATAAAATTCACTCAAAAGGAGAGAGAAATGAGTTCTGCCAGAGGCAGGCATACGGGAAAGCCAGGGAAGCCAAGACCCTCCTTGCATGCCTTCTGAGGGCTTGCATCTTCTCTGCATTCCTATCTGGCCATCAGCTAAGTTGAAGTCTATGAATTCCAGATTAGTCCCTTCCTGTGACACTCTCAATGTCCTAATGTCCCTGAGCCCTAAATAAGTCCTCTACTTCCAGGCATCAAAGGCACAGCGAGACAAGAACAGCAATGAAATGTCAGGAGTTGAAGCCAGTGCCCGAGCACCCAACAGGCTCACTGCAGCCTGATTTACGGAGCCTGAGTTGACAGCTGGGGAAAATTAGGCATGATATTAGGAAATAAGGCTATGTCACTGCTTTCTTAGCTAATATTTGTCTCCATTTCACAAGCAGATCAATAAACATGTGTCCATCAAATGCCTACCCTGTGGCCTGCCCTGAACTAGATTCTCAGGGATCGTAGCAGGCAGAAGCACAGATTCTTTTCAATTCTTTACTCAAAAGTTTAGGAAGAGGCAGATGGGTGTGTACTGCACACACATTTACTAAAGCAGATTGCAAAGTCCTCCTAGGAATGCATAGCTGTTTCTCAGGCACAGTCAGATCTGCTCTCCTTAGACATGAGAAGGTTGGAGACAGTCACCAGAAACCATGGCACAGGAACGCATCGTCTCCTTTCTCCTTAAACATTTCCTGAGCTCACCTTCCTGCTCTATAGTCGTGGTTTCTCTGAGACATGTTTTACATAATATGACTTACTTAGAGTGGGCAGTGGAATGGTCTTTATTAGTCATAGTTTTCTGTAACCATCAAAACAACTGACTTAAAATGTCTTGCTCAAGCCTAACCCCCATGCCTACCTGCAGTTACCTCTACCTCCCCTCCCTTTTCCAAGCCCAGGCCACTGCAAACTGACCTACTTTTATAGATCTGCCTATGAGGGCCTTTCCAAGTTTTAGTTTATGTCATGCTTAAGGCAGAGCTTCCCCCAGCATCCTTCCCACCACCCTCACCACCCTGGCCTGAGAGTTCTATTATGAGCTTGGAAAACACATCATTTATCCTTCTAGAAATGAAAGGAACAGAATTTCAGGTATCTTTCTGCTTGAAAGAACTGACTTTGAAATCCAGTCCTATATTAACCTTCATCAGGCGATGAAAGGAGACAGAGACAGAGACCCACATTGACAATGGAGCACCAGACTGAAATCTCAAGGTCCAAATCAGGAGCAGAAGGAGGGAGAGCATGAGCAAGGAACTCAGGACCGTGAGGGGTGCACCCACATACTGAGACAATGGGGATGATCTATTGGGAACTCACCAAGGCCAGATGGACTGGGTCTGAATAAGCATGGGATAAAACCGGACTCGCTGAACATAGCGGACAATGAGGACTGCTGAAAACTCAAGAACAATGGCAATGGGTTTTGATCCTACTGCAAGTACTGGCTTTGTGGGAGCCTAGGCAGTTTGGATGCTCACCTTACTAGACCTGGAAGGAGGTGGGAGGTCCTTGGACTTCCCACAGGGCAGGGAACCCTCACTACTCTTTGGGCTGATGAGGGAGGGGGACCTGATTGGGGGAGGGGGAGGGAAATGGGAGGCAGTGGAGGGGAGGAGGCAGAAATCTTTAATAAATAAATCAATAAAAAAATAAGAAAAACAAAAGAAATCCAGTCCTAGACAGGAGCAGGAGGCAAATGGTAAAGAGCTGGGGAGGCGAGGCCTTTTGAGCACTCTTGTTAGCAACTGAGTTTGTGCCATTTTGCTGGAGCCCCATTTGGCAATGTGCATTTCCTCCTGCCCAGAAGTCCCATCTTTAGGATGACCCCTGTCCATTCCCCAAGAATGCCTCATAGATGTGTGTACACCGATAATCATAGCAATGTCACCAACACTGAAAACGGAACTGTGTAATAGCAGAGGCTGCAACCTGTGTGTCCCCCACAGTCCCCTGCACAGGGCTCCCAACAAGAATTTTTGTTCCAAGCTGGGCGGTGGTGGCACACGTCTTTAATCCCAGCACTCGGGAGGCAGAAGCAGGCAGATCTCTGGGAGTTCGAGGCCAGCCTGGTCTATAAGAGCTAGTTCCGGGACAGGCACCAAAGCTACAAAGAAACCCTGTCTCGAAAAAAAAAAAAAAAAACCAAAAAAAAAAAGAATTTTTGTTCCAGATGGCATCAGACACTGCCCATGTGCACGATGGCCTTCTTGCAGCTGTTGGGCACAGTCACTGATAGAGTTCGCTGTTTGCTAAAGCCTGATTGGTATTTGTCTTGCTTTGTTTTGTTTTAGGACAGGGTCTCAGGTAGCCCAGATAGGCCTTGGACTCTCTGTGCTATTGTGAATGTTCTTAAATCTCTGAAGCCCCTGCCTCCATCTCCCCAGTGCTGGTATTACGGGTGTAAACTACCATGTTCTGTTTCTGTGGTGTTCGGGCTCAAACCCAGGGCTATGTGCATGATGAGGGAGCACTCTACCAGCTGAGCCACATCCTCAGGCCTTCACTCCAGTTCAAATCCCTCCACCGCTCTCTAATCTTGCCATTGGCTGTTGCTGTTAGGCCCCCGATAGTACCCTGTACTAGACTGTATTATGACCACAGGGGCTGACTGACCCATACATGCTACAAAGTAGTCTGTGACGTCAGTGCCTTTGGTTGGGGCATTCTACAGAATTAACATTTTGTGTGTATTATTTTAGATTGTGCGTGGGTGTGTGCACCGAGTGTAGGTGCTTGTGGAGGCCAGAAAAGGGTGTCTGAGCTCCTGACGGTGGCATCACAGGTGGTTGTGAGTTGCCCCACATGGATGCTGAGAACCAAGCTCGGATCTTCTGGAAGAGAAATACGGTCTCTTAACTGCTGAGCCACCTCGCCAGCTCCCCCTGAATTACATTTAAGAATCCCAGCTCTTGTCTTTTGACCTGAGGCCCTTTCCACTTATTTTCATCTATCATTAATATCTCACACTTTCAACTCATAAGAAACCTTCATCTTTCCAGAGAGTTGAAAGCCCGAAGCGTTCACTACAAGGCACCTTTAGACCTTTCTGTGTTCAAATAACAGTTACTTCATTAAGGGCTCTGCAAACCGGGTTGACAGACAATATCTTCTGGACGTTGTGTGACATCTAATAGAAATGTAATTTAGAACTTGCACAGTGTTAGGACTGTGCAATTTTAAAGAGTACAGAGTATGTGTTTCTGAAAAAGCCCTTACTGTTGACTACTGAGCACAGGGTAAACATGAAATCGGCTGGTGTATATAGAGCGAGCACCGCTAACCCCACCCCGCTTCTTCACACTAAAGACAGTTCCATTTGCAGTGATCTTTTTTTCTCGTTATTTTTTTCACATTTTTAAATTTATTTTTACTTAAAAATTTCCACCTTTTCTCTTCCTCCCATTTCCCTCCCCTCCCCCTCCCTTTCCAATTCAAAGAGCAGTCAGGGTTCCCTGCCCTGTGGGAAGTCCAAGGTCCTCCCCTCCTCCATCCAGGTCTAGGAAGGTGTGCATCCAACAGACTAGGCTCCCACAAAGCCAGTATATGCTGTAGGATCAAAACCCAGTGCCATTGTCCTTGGCTTCTCAGTCAGCCCTCCTTGTCCGACACATTCAGAGAGTCCGGTTTGATCACATGCTCCATCAGTCCAAGTCCAGCTTGCTTTGGTGAGTTCCTATTAGATCAGTCCCACCGTCTCAGTGGGTGGGTGCACCCCTCGCGGTTCTGATTTCCTTGCTCATGTTCTCCCTCCTTCTGCTCCTCATTTGGACCTTGGGAGCTCAGTCCAGTGCTCCATTGTGGGTCTCTGTCTCTATTTCCATCCATTGCCAGATGAAGGTTCCCTCTGGGTGGATGGCCTTAGTGCAGGAGCCCATTTGCAGTGATCTTAACCAGTAAAGGCGCTCACGAACACATTTTATAGGGACTGTTCCCTCTGGTATTTCAATAGATTCAAGCTTGCTCCCTGTCCTACTTAGCTTTATCTGTCAACCTGATTCAGCCTGGAGTCACCTGAGAAGAAGGGAGTCTCGATTAAGTGATTTCCCAGATCAGATAGGCCTGTGGACATATCTTGTGTGTGTGCTCGGCACACTGTGGGCAGCACCATTGCCTGGGCTGGTGGTCTTGAACTGTATAAGAAAGCTAGCTAAGCATGAATCTGAGAGGCAGCCAGCAGAAAGTGCTCCCCCACGATTTCTGTGTTAAGTCTCCGCCTTGACCTCCCTCAATCACGGATGGGGCTAACCTGAGTTAAACCCATCCCTCCCCTAGGTTACTTGTGGTCAGAGTGTTTCTTCACAGCAGTGGAACGGAAACTAGAACTCATTGGTGTTCCCTTCCCTCCATCATCAACAGTAGGATGAATAATGACTGTACATTTAGAATGTTCCCCTTCAAGAATTTACATATTAGAAAAATAAGTTTGAAAATCCATTCAGTGCTTTAGTCTAAATAATTTTTAGAGGGCTGCTCTAACTTTCAGTTTGATAACTAATTTGTTCTGCCGCTAATTGAATTACTTTGTAATTAGCCCACTGGAGCAGGGAAGAAGACAAAATAAATATCTTTGTGATTGGTTCCTTGTAATGACAGAGATGAGTGAGTACACACATTCATTATCCCAGTCAACCTAGATCCTTTGTCTCTGTGTGAAATGGCCTGGGCTCCTCTCACTGTGTTTTCCAATGCCCTTTCTGCATTGTGTATGTGGGGGTTGGTGTTGGCATTTCACGGTTGAAATTAACCTTGAGCTTTGAGCTGACCCAGTGGCTGGCATTTGACATTTAAGTTTGAGTCACTAATGAGGTTTGGTTTGCATTTATTTGCTTATTGGAGAGTATGATGGGATGTCCTGTTGTTCAAGAGCATACTCAAAGCTCCATACTTCATCAGTGCTCCTCTGAAGAAGAATATACTATCTACCAAAAGTTTTAGAAACTGAATCTCCTGTGCCACTGGGAAGGTTTTATAGACAGCTTTTCACTGGCAAGGTGTGAGCTGGAAACTCGGAAAAGATGTAGCTCCATCCTAAAGGACTAGAATCATCCAACTGAGCGCCACAGGAAGAGGGGCCTTAGAGCTACAGATACAGCTTCCCCTGCCATAGTCTCAGTGGAAATCTCTAAAATTTCTAAAGAACTATATTCTGTACACAAGCAATACAATCAATTCCCCTTCACAGAGGCTCAGACGGGGTCCTTTTGTAGAATTCTGCTTCTTAGTGGCATTGTTGAGATTCTCAACAACCACCCAAGAGCTACTCGAGTAAGCAGAAAGCCTCAAAAGCAGTTTTTAAAAGATTTATTATATGTTGAAGTGTGTGCGTGTGTGTCCCTTATATGAATACAGGTGCCCATTGAGGCTAAGGGTACAGATCCCCTGGAACTGGAGTTTTAAGTGATTATAAGTCACATGACATGAGTGCTGGACCTTGAACTTAGAACTTGGGTCCTCTAGAGGAGTGAGTAGTCCATGCCTTTAATTGCAGAGCCACGTCCCCAACTCTGTCAATAGTTATTAATGACCACTGCTTTGTGGAACTCTTGCAAAAGCCCAGTGATGAGCAAGGCAGTGTGGTTTGAGCTGCCTTGCCATGGGCCTCCATTGTCATGCAGAGGATAGACTAATGATATACGTTAGTGCCTCCTCATTAGGAAGAGAGAATAACAGTTTCCCATTAGGACACAGATGTGTTGGGACACTTAGCTGGGCCTAAGTCAGAACAGACAACATGAATAATAACTGAGTTCATAGATTCTCACTGGAGGGAAGTGGTGACTGTGGACCTATTCCCATTTTAACTAATGCTTTGCCATATGCACAGACCATATTAGGACTCCTATCTCTAATGTTCAAGAGAACACACCATTAATCTTATGAAAGATAGTAATAAGCTTGAGCATTCAAACATCCAAAGAGAGGGTAGGGTTTATGTAATTGGATGTTTGAATGTTTTCTGGCCCAACCGCCTAGTCCCAAATAACCAACCAACTCCAAGACTGAATCTGAATTATAAATGCTCGGTTGATAGCTCAGGCTTATTACTATCTTTTTTCTTTGAGACAGGGTTTCTCAATATATAGCTTTGGAGCCTGTCCTAGAACTAGCTCTTGTAGAACAGGCTGGCCTTGAACTCACAGAGATTTGCCTGCCTCTGGGATTAAAGGCATGTGCCACCACCTGGCTCCTAGTTAACTCTTAACCTTAAATTAACCCATAATTCTTATCTATGTTTAGCCACGTGGCTTGGTACCTTTTCTCAGTATGGGAGGCAGAGGCAGCAGATCTTGAGTTCCAGCCCAGCCTGGTCTACAGGGTGAGTTTCAGGACAGCCAGAGCAACACAGAGAAATCCTGTCTCAAAAAAAAAAAAAATGGAAAAGCACATATACATATTTTTATAATGCCTGAAAGTGGGAAGAAAAAGTGAGTGTTGCAAACGCATTCAGTGAAATCATAGCAGAATGTATCCCTCATCCCGGGAAACATACAGACGCCTATGTGCACGAGGGTCACAGGACTCTAAAAGATATGGCTAGAGAGGACTTCAAGCTGAGTCCTTCAAGCAGCAACTGTAAGATGGAGGGGAGATTGCAGTTCAAGGCCAGTCTGGCCTGTTATTAGTCAGATTGTCTAAAGAAATAAAAAAAAGTTCTTTACTTGTGGTATATTGAAGCCAAACTCTAAAAGCACAAGACAGAGAAAGAAATTTAAACTCTGTAAATGAAAAGCACTCAGTCCCATTCTAGTGCATTCTCACTTGATTTACTGGCAGAAACCTTACCCAAGAGAGGAGAGAATGACATGTTTTAATACCCAAAGCAAAGTAACCTACAACTAAGAACTCTATATCCAGCAAGGCTATCCTTTAGAAATAAAGACCTCTTAGGACAAGCCAAACTTGGGGGAGTTTGTGACCACCAGACTAGCTTCACAAAAGAGGCTTATGGTTTCCTTTTCTCAATAAAAAAAAAAAAACTGAAAAAAAAGAGGCTTATGGGAGTCCAGCATCTGGAAGCAAAGGAAGGGTAGCTACCATCCTAAGAGCCTGTGGAAGCGTAAATCCCACTAGAAGAGTGGATCCATGAAAACAAATAGAAGAGATTGGCTATCTATCAATAGAATAGGCGATCAAAGCACAAAGACGAACTGGTGAGGACAGAAAGAACAAGGAATATTCAAAATGGACTCACCAAAATGACAGGAACAAGTCCTTAACTACCAGTGGTAACCTTGAGTAGACTAAATTCTCCAAATAAGAAAATGCAGAGTGTTTGAATGGGTAAAGCATGACCTAACAGCACACTGCCTATAATAAACTTACCTTACAAATAAATGCACACACACACACACACACTGGAAGAGAAAGGATGGAAGATAAGAGTCTCAACAAATGGAAACATAAAGCAAACAGAAGTAGCTATGATTAAATCTGATCAAACATATTTTAGGGCTTAAACTGAGAGACAAAGAAAGTTACTATATAGTGATTTAAGGGGTCAGTTCAACAACAACAACAACAACAAAAACATGATTATAAACCCATGACGTACCTAGCACGGAAATACTCTGTTTCATAGACAAGCACTATTAGACCCAAAGAAGGGGTATAGGTTACAGTGTAAGCATAGTTAGAGCGAAATATCTCATTTCATCAAGGGACAGGGCATTTAGATAAAAGAGTCAACAAAGAAACGATAGAGTGGCACCATAGCACACACTGAATGGATCCAACAGGCAGTTATAGAGCTTTCCATCAGCCAGTCAAAGAACACGTGACCGTCTCTAAAACATGCCATACATTAAATCAAAACATTTCAACAAAAACGTAAAAACCTGGAATCATATCTTGTATCACTTATGATCACAACAAATTTCTTTCAACAAATGAAAATGAAAACATAGCTTACTAAAACTTTTGGGATGAGGCGAAAACAGTACTAAGGAAATTTTATACTAATGAGTGCCTATATTATGAATAGATTTTTCAATAAACAGCCTAATGATGCATTATAAAGACTTAGAAAAGGCAAGAATAAATTACTAGAAACTAGTAGAAAAGACAAAATAGAGACTAAAAACATCATATTAAAGAACAATGAAACAAAATATTTATTCTCTGGAAAGAGTGATAAATTTTAGTTAGACTAAAAATGAGGGAAATAAATAAGATTAGAGAAGAAAAAAGAAATATTACCACTGGCAGAAGTTGGAGGTCACTATGGAAGCTATATGCTAACAAATTGGTAAACAGAAAAAAATGGACAAACTTTTAGACTCATCCCTTAATCCAGGCTGAAGCATGAGGTCTCACAGGTCAGCACAGATTGATAATAACTAATGAGATTGCATTAGTGAAAAAAAAAAAGCTTCCTCAAAGAGAGTCTTCTTCAGAAGGTTCATTCCTGAATTTGCTAAACTTTTGTTGTTTGTTTTTTGAGACAGGGTTTCTCTATGTAGCCTTGGCTGTCCTGGAACTCACTCTGTAGACAACACTAGCCTCTGAAGTGCTGGGATTAAAGGTGTGCACCACCATCCTTGGCAGAATCTTACTAAACTTTTAAAGAGATGATGCCATTATCAAAGCATTGTATAGAACTGAAAAGAAAGGAGCCTTTCCAGACCCATTTCATGAGGCCACTGTTGCTCCACCGCCAAAAGAAGGAGATAACAACAAAGAAATCGGAATCAATTTCTTCAGAGAACATAGATGTAAAACTTTTCAACAAAATGAAATTCTGTTCTATGTCAAAAATGAAATTTGACTGCACATCAAAAAGATCATTTGCCATAATCAAGTTGGCCTTATCTCAGAAATGTAAGTATGGACCCACATACACACTAGCGCACATAACCCGCAACATCATCAGAATAAATGATAAGCGCATATGGTTATCAAAATAAATGCAGAGAAATATTTGATACAACTCAACCCTCCTGTGTTAAAAAAAAAAACCATGAACAGTAGGCCTAGAAGTATCATACGTCAATGTAATAAAGGCTTGATACATTCAACACACAGCCCGCAGGATGCTACATGAGGAGAATCTGAACCTCGAACTTCACCTCCAATGTGCTATTATAGGAGGGCGCCATCGTGCCCACTGGAGATTGAGCACAAGATTTTGTCTATGCTAGACAAGCACTTTACCAAGTGAGTCACACCCCTAGCTTATTCACGTGATCCTCCCAGATCATCTATTATAGGCGAAGCCTACAAGGGAGCTCTGCCCTGGTATGGTCCCAAGTAGGGGAAGACTCTGCTTTCAGGACTCTTAAAGACACAGCTTCCTACCAGCGTGTTCAACATTTTTACATACATTTTTAAAATTTTCTGCTTCCCCACAGAACTGAACATGGCCACTGGGTTCATATCCATTGACTACCCAAGCCCAAAGTTACTCCGGTGTCAGATTGCCTCCTAATGTCTTTTATTTTCTCAAGTGTGCTGCGAGTTTATAGGACTTATGCATCTGATTGCTTTTGTTCTTCTGTTTATCACTTTTAAAACTAAACCAATAAAAGCACAAAATACAATGAAATCCCCAATGATTACATAAAGATGTCGTGTAAATGGTATGACTGGCTGCCATTTGCTGCTTGGAAGGCAGTTCAGAGGGGCCAGTGCTCAATGCATGAAAACAACAATTATTTGAAAGTTGAAGACATAAAAAGGCAAGATGGCTTGGATCCTGGATGCCTCTTGTCCGACCCTTATGGCTTTTGTAATCGGCATAATTTTGGCAAAAAAAAAAAGTAGACTTCCAGCTGTTTCAAGTCACAGATGTATTCTTTTCTGGGTTGTTCTAAAAATATGTACAGACTGTTTCCTTACGTTTTAAATCAGGACTTTCTGGATGGGTTTTTGCTTTGATTTGGAATCTTTTGGTTCAGGACCGTACGAGAGTGAACTGGATATTAACTCTGTCTGGAAGAAATTTCCAGAGCCATAAAGCCAGGCAGCCTTTGCTGTCACTCCTACTTGTTAATCAACACTGTGTGCTCAGTCCCCAAAGCTGACAGGGAACAAAATGTGCCTGGCTGTTTTAAATGGGGAGAGGAGGAAGAGGAGGGAGGAGGAGGGGGAAGGAGTTGGGGATGAGGAGGCAAATTCCTCTACATTTAAAGAGCTCTTCTTGGGGAAAGAGGGTGTGAGCAGACCTTGGGGGATACTCAGACCAGAGGTCATCAATTAGGAAGGACGTTTAAACTGTCTACACACAATCCTTTGCCTGTAAATGTCATGTAAGAGTTCTCTCCAGGTAGAGACTGGTTCTTCCTCATTCAAGTTCTGTTTCTTCAGGGGCCAGTTGGAGCAAGAGTTGGGTGCCCAGCCCAAGGCTACTGTGGGACCCCTGAGAGACAACAGAGGACCCTAGGAAAGAAGGATGGACAACATCATCCAGAGAAGACAGCCAAGACTCGGACGCCTGGAAGAGGGAAAGGAGATCAGACGTGGGGGAGGAGGCTGGGAAGAAACAACGCTCAGAGCCAACAGGCGAGGTGCTAGGCCACTCGCCCTCTGGTTTTGACAAGAAAGCGGCATTGTGCCTTGTGCTCAGGTGTCACTCTCATCTGTCAGATGGCAGTGGTAACATGTCTGTTTCACACAGGGTTAAAGGGGAGGATGCATGTCAAGCAGCTAACATGGTACTTCATGCCTAGCAGGAGCTCCAAACATCAGTCGGTCATGACAATGACCATGAACTCCATAGAAACTGAATCAAAAAAATTAGTGCCCATGGACAGATATAAGAGATATTTTACTTTATCACAAATTGGGGGCATATGAAGTGGGACAACAGTTGCTTTGTCTACAAAATCAGGAAAAATAAAAGAGGAGGATTTCCAGAACCAGTGAAGGGGAGGAAAATGGACCCTCTCCTATGCTGCTGTAGAGAATGGGTGGTCATTGCCTGTTTGGGAAGTATTTGGTGATATCTATAATAATTGAAAAAGACACATACAATAAACTCAATTATCTAACTTCTGGAAATCCATTATAAATAAATAAGAAACAGGTCAATATATAAACATATAAACAGCAGGTGCTGTTTACAGCAGCAATAATAAAAACTGAAAACAAGCTAATGGTCTGTTAGGAGACTTCCCTTTAATGGAGTATTAATACCAATGGAATGAGGTAGAGCTATGTTTGGAAAGGTGCCTATTAGAGTTAATAATAATAAAATAGTATGGTATCCAACAATATAGCATCTTTCTATCATCATAGGTAATGTCTGGATATGTGGATAGATGGCAACATCTCTATAAATATGATAAAAGGTCAGAATGACACATAGCAGTCTGATAAAGATGCCACCCTCCAGGTTTAGGAGGTAGGATGAGAAAAGTGAGCATGCACCTTCAATCCCAGTACGTGGGAGAAAGAGGCAGGTAGATTTCTATGAATTTTAGGCCAGCCTGGTCTATGTAGTGCTATCCAAGCCATCCAGGGCTACACAGTGGGACCCCGTCTAAACACAGAATATATTTAGTCATGGATTGAATCCTCTTTCTCTTTTGTTTTATTTGTCAGCATTGTCTACACAATGCCTAAGAAAGGGAAGAAGGGGGAAGGAAGGAAGGAAGGAAGGAAGGAAGGAAGGAAGGAAGGAAGAATGAGAGAAAGAAGGGAGAAAGAAAGAAAGAAAGAAAGAAAGAAAGAAAGAAAGAAAGAAAGAAAGAAGGAAGAATCAGGCCGTAGCAACAGGAGTCTCCCATGTATCCCAGCACACAGTGAGAACACAGAAGGTCAAAACGGTGATTGACTATTGTCCAATCAATGAGGGAACACTGAAAAACGATCCCCTTATCCACTTTTGAACTGGCCCTAGCTTGTGCAGCTGCTGAAGAAGGCCTGGGCACAGGCCCCCAGACTCACAGCTTGCTCTATGCTCTCTTGGGGAAGTTCACACAGGGTTTCAGCACACGCTGACCTGGGCCACTGTGGTCCAGATGTTAGAGCTGACAGGAAACACCCAGTTGTGAAACTGTCCTCGGAGTTCAAAGTGCTGAAGCCAAACATTACCCTGTGCGTGCCAAGGCCCAGAACATTGCAAAATGCACGTAATTATACAAACTCAAGAAAACCAAATGTTCTCCTTCCCAGTGTTATCAGGAGAATTCCAGCTCATGGATTAAGATAGCACCAAGTGATGTTCCTGGATTCTTTCTCCTGTTTCACTGCCCATGTTCCTTGCCGCTTGGTTTTTGAAAGGATATAGTTTCATGAATTTCAGTCCTCTCTTGAGGGATTTCACAAAGCATTTAAAGCATCAAAACTCAGTGTCTAAGTGGGCTTCAAAAATCAGCTTACACATCAAACTGCTTCTTCCCATTGTGCTGACTTGAATGGATAAATTCCCAACATCCGAGAAGATGCTTTCTCTGACTTAGAAGGATGTGATGAGTTGTGGTGGCAGCAGCAAGGCGAGAAGCTGGAAGTAGGGTGGCAGCAGGGATGGCAGGTGGGGCCAGAGCTGAGAAGCTGTGTCTGCCAGGAAGCCTCTGGAGGCAGAGAGCGGTGCCAAGGACACGCAGGCTTGGAGAGATCCCCAGCCTCTGCAGAGGGCTTCGGCAGCAGGGTAGGATGCTGGTCTGTGGCAGTGGGCTCCGGCACAAAGCCAATGGGAATCGCTCAGATGGCAGGGCTCTGAGTGGGAGAAGGGGATGCGATCACTGGTGGGGGGAGAATATGTGGGAAACCCTGCAGAAGAGAGGGACTGGAGAATTGATAAAAGTAAGAAAATGTTTGCTTCTTGATTCACCTTCCACTTTAGCTCTGTGTAATCTGGGTTTTAAAGCATTTTTAGAGCCTCGGCAGATTGCAGGGGGACTCTATCGTGATCTGCTCCTCCTTTAATTTCGGTTATAACTGTCCACACAGCAAACCTTTTTGTGCACTGGACTTTTTCTGTATTGAGGACGATTTCCTAAGAATAGATTCTGAGAAGTAGAACAACTGGGTTAAAGGAGAGGAACATATTTTATGTGTCTTAATATACAGTGGAGAGCATTTGGAAAGCCAAATTGCTTTCCAAGAGGTTGGTTGAACCCAATCACTTTTATTTCAAACAAGATTTTATGGGTGATTATGCAGGCCTTTAATGAGATGTTTGGCTCAGAAATGATAGTACCGAATCTGACATTTATTCTGTGCTAATCATAGCTTTTCTAGCCATGGTTTTATTTAATCCTCACAACAATGTGGCATGACGGACATTGTTCTGCTGCTTTCACAGATGAAGAGGCAAGCTCAGTGAGATTAAGCACATTCCCAAGGTCCCATGCTCAGTGGCGTGGCAGGGCTGAAACCCGGGTTTAGCTCTAAAGCCTCAGCGTTTCTTCCATTCCACATTGCCTCCATTTGTCCCAAGTGCACAAACCAAGGAGCAAGGATGCGCCCAAGGCACATTCTGAGAGCTATGAGGCTGCAAGCTGGTCCCTTACAGACGACATCATCAGTGACAGTTTGTTTTCAGAAGCCAGGCTAGCAGAGAACAGTGCTCACACCTGTAATTCCAGCACTCAGGAGAGTGAGGCAGGAGGAGTGCCATAGTTTGGGTCCTAGTGTGAGACCCTGTCTTAAAAAAGATAAAGATAAAAAGGAAGAAATAAGTCTTACTTTAGAGTAATACCAGTTGATTTTTTGTCATATTCTGGCTGTTTCCACTACTACAAACTACAGTTCAGACCTTTATCATATTACCTTAACCACAAAACAGGTGAAAATTGTCCTCCTGTCACCTCTTCTGAGCTGAAAATGGAACAGACAAGACTAGACAGTCCTGAACCAGAGTCTGTGAGTTAGCCTCTCTCTCCTGAAGCTCACAGGTACCTGAAAGCTTTCGCTGGCTTGCGTCTGCTATAAAATCATATGCAAATTTCAGAGCTGAACATTTTGCAGGACTCAAAACCAAGGGTTCCTCTGAAAATTCCCATCCATGGCATGTACCTGACACTCAGGGTTTGCATCAGGCTGATCTCGGTTCCAAAGACTGACTAGATAAAGCACGCCATCCAATGGTCACTAAACAAGGAAGAACCAATGGCTTGGGTTCAGAGACTAAGGCACTGTGACTGGGAAGTAGACTATGGAGTCAGAGAGCCTGAGTTCCAGTCCCAACTCTACCATGTCATTTCAGTATGACCACCAGCATCCCCAAACCCCGTTGCCAACTCTGCAAAACACAGACAGCAATGCCGCTTGACACGGCTATTCTGAGGAGTAAATGGGGCCAAACACTTAATGCTCTCCCATAGGACTTTGGGGGTAGCATTAGCTTAATCTGTGTGGGCTTGAATAGAAGTTGAGAAATTAACTGTCTAGACCATAAAGTAGAATCAAATCCTCAGAGTCTGAGCATGGCTCTGTGAATAGGAAGGGTAGTTCAGATTAGGAATCAAACAGCCAGGATGCAAGGAGTGGGATTGAACCAATGTTTAAGAGGTTGATTAGAGCTGTGGTAGAAGCATCTGGGTTTTTTTTTAAAGGGACAAAATGAAGACAATATTTGCTGTTTCCCACCATACCAAGGCATGCTCTCCCCTTTGTTGCCAAATGAACCCCAACACCCCAATCCCTAGCATTTCCCCCAGCATGATAGAAAGTCTCTCCTGGAATGCCTCTCCTTCCAACCCATGCCTATCTGTCCAACAAGATCCAGGGCAAATCTCTGTTCTTCCATAAGCCTGAACCTCACTTTCCCTCCCCCAGAAGTTAAGAGACATGCTTGCTTGTTCATACTCTTCTGGCAGTTATTCTTCTCACAACTCCCTTGGCAATAATCATGAACTGTCTCATGATGCATTTACTGTTGTTGAACTGAACAGACAGAAATATCTTCTATGCCTAGTCAATGCATCACATGTGTCTGGCTTGCTTTTCTGATGCAAGAGCCCAAAGGACAAGCCAGACTCACTGACAGGGAAGAG
Organism: Microtus ochrogaster; assembly: GCF_000317375.1. Lineage (NCBI taxonomy): Eukaryota > Metazoa > Chordata > Mammalia > Rodentia > Cricetidae > Microtus > Microtus ochrogaster. The sequence continues at coordinate 5,663,814 of NC_022015.1, read as the reverse complement.
ATTTTAGAGAATCACAATAAAAACCAGATTTGTGTGGTTTCCAAATTATACACACATTAGCCATATACATGCAATGTCTTATCCGACATACTCTAATGTGCACTGCCGTTAGAACTTATTCTAACAATTATAGTGACTGTAAGATCAAAGGTAGCATCTGCCATTGAACTTCACCATTCCCGTTTCTCCCGAGCCAGACCTGGTGGACTTGCATAAACATTAAGACTCCTTTACATGTAACTGTTAACGGTGATCTAAGGAAGGGGCCAGTCTGCTGAGAGAAGAACTGCTCACCCTATTCAGAGGAGGATCTGCAGCATCCACAGGTGTGCCACCAACGCAGAGGGGACAGACTGTGGAGGCCCAGGAAGGGTCTACTCACTCAGCTCAGGCCAAGAGCTTGCCTGAAGTCCTGTGTGACAGGAATTCAGTTTACCTGGACTTTACTCGTGATACCTTTGTTTGTGTGTGTGTATGTGTGTGTGTGTGTGTGTGTGTGTGTGTGTGTGTGTGTGTGTGTGTGTGTGTGTGTGTGTGTGGTAGCTGTGCATCCACTTTACCTGTTTGCTGACCTGTATACAATTCACTCAGCCACTGTGGTGGTTTGAAAGAAAATGGTCCATAAAGGGAGTGGCACTATTGGGAGGTGTCGCCTTGCTGGAGGAAGTGTGTCACTGTGGAGGTGGGCTTTGGGGTCTCAGATATACGTAAGATACCACCCAGTCTTAGTTTACTTCCTGTTGCCTGTGGATCAAAGACACAGGATTCTCCAGCGCTATATCTGCCTACACACCGCCATACTTCCGGCTGCATGCTCCCCACCACGATGATAATAGACTGAACCTCTGAAACTGTAAGCTGCTACCTCAATTAAATGTTTTCCTTTATAAGGGTTACTATGGTTATGGCGTCTCTTCACAGCAATAGAAATCCCAACTAAGCCCAGCATCCTTCCTTTCTTGTTCTTTCAGAGAAGCAATTGCACAGTTTCATAGATGAGTCACGAGAACAGCTGAGTCTGCTGAGAAAGGTTTTTTCCCAAGAGTCAGGAGTTGGATGTACAGACAAGTCAAGGTTGGTAGTAAAGATTCTTATTGACAGATCTTGGATGGCAAGGGATGGGGCATATGCCATGTGTAAAACTGCAGGCTAAACACTGTAGCCAGGAGCAATGGCCAACAGTTACACTATTCAAGGGAAAGGGTCCACTTGTTGTACATTGGCAGGCATGTTATAGACAAGCACTATGTGAGGAATAGGGTGTGATACTATGCCTGCTTAATGGGAGTAAGAGCTGGGCTTTGCCTGGGCCTATCTCTTCTACCGGAACAGAAATATCTCGTGGCTAAGAGACCTTCATGAGACATTTGTGGGGTCCTACAAGGGTTATGCTCTCATTCAGGAAAGCTGGTAGTGAAGGCAAGTGGGGCCGATGAACAACCCAGGACCTTTCCTGTTTGACCTTCACTTGACTTCTTGACTGTGAGCATTTGAATCTCTTATCACCCATGCTTTCGGAGGGCTGTGAGTGCTTGGGGATGCGTGCACTCTCAAGGATTGGTGGCAAAGCCACAGGCAAACAGTGGACTGTGCAGAGGCCTCAGGGATGGTGGAGGCTGGCAGCCCCACTGCTTTCACATCTTGCCCGACTGGCTCTGAGGAATCCGAGATGGAGAATGGTCTTGGGGCATAGGAGGGCCAGTTACCCAGGACTGGGAGTCTAATAGCGTAAGAACCACAGTGGTTGTAGAGAAGGTCAACTTAGAGCCAGACAAGACAAAAGAATGGTTTGAGACAGCTGTGACATGCTCTGTGACAACCTTCTCATGCTCACAAGCTGGCTTTCACTTTATCTATCTGGCTGGTGATGGTAGCAGGTTCTAATCATTTCCTGGCTGACCTGAGGGGGAGAAACAGTCCCTTCTGCCTCACTGTTATGACTTCCTCCCTCAACAACCATTCATGTTTTAAAAGCAATAGCAATTAACGGTGATTGCAACAGTTATGAGCCATTAGTCTGTCAACGAATAAACTAACCCCTTATCCCATTCCACAAAGGATTGGAGGCAGGAGTTATCAGTGTTCCGTATCATGGTAACCTGAAGGAAATGATGACAGCCTTGGAGGTAGCCAGATGGTAAAGGCAATCATGATAAGAATCACTAGGAAACCAATACTAAGTACAAAGACTGTTTGGAAACGTATTTATGCTAACAGGTCAGTGAGGAAAGAGGCTTGGGGAAGGCAATCACTAAATGAGCAGAGATTACACAGCCAGAAACAGGTCAGGGACTAAGACTGGTTGAAGTGGTTAGGGAACACAATTACTATTTTGTTGCATGTTTGTATGTACTATTATGCCATATAATCCATGATGACTTGCATAGCCCATTTATAGATGGGGAAATTGAGGCACCTCAGTCACTGAAAAATCCATCATGTCACCCATGGAACTTAGGCCAAGCCTTTCTCACTGTACTGGTTTGGATGAGAATGCCCCTCATAAGCTCATCTGTTTGAATAGTTGGTCTACTGCTGGTGGAACTGTTTGGAAAGGATTAGGAGCTGTGTCCCTGTTGAAGAAGGGGTGTCACTGGGGACACACTTTGGGATTTTTAAAAGCCTAGATTGTTCCTAGTTAGCTTCCTCAGCCTCCTGCTTGTGGATTGAGATGTGAGCTCTCAGCCGCTCCTCCAGCGCCGTGTCTGCTTGCTGGTTGCCATGTTCTCTGCCATAGTGGTCATGAACTCACTCTCTGGAACCATAAGCTCCAAATAAACTTCCTTCTATAAGTTGCCTTAGTCATGGTGGTTTCTCACAAAAACAGGGAAGTAATCAAGTCAATACCCTACTCTTCTTCCCTCCCTCTTTTAAATCTAATTTATACGAATCCAAAGCCTAAGGTTAATTAGTGCTCTGGTCTCCAGGTTTTATTTATTTATCTATCTATTTTTCCATTTTCACGTGTGTCGTATCATTAGAAATCATCTTCAATCGCTCTTATCCCTCATTCTCTAGGCAGGATCTCTCAGTCCAGCCCAGAGCATGCTACTCTCACCAGCCGGTTTGCTCTGGGATGTCCCATCTCTCCTATCCAAAGATGGAATTATGGACAGACCACCATGCTAACCCGGCATTTCTGTGATTCTGGGGATCTAAATTCTGGTCCTCATTCCTTTGTGATAAGTACTTTAATCACTGAGCTACCTCCCTAGTTCCTTTCCCCAGCTTTTTTGGGTAGCATTAGATATGGAGTTAGAGCTCTACAGAATTCAGAGACACCAAGGTTTGAGAGAAGGTGCATCTAGAAACTCAGCTGACATCATACTTACTTGGAATAAAGTCACATTTATTTCTGGGTTTGATCCACACAAAGCTTCTTAATCTTAATCTCTCTCTGGTGTGTGTGTGTGTGTGTACGTAGGTAGGGTTTGTTTCAGCTCGCACTTCAAATCATAGTCCACCATTGAGGGAAGGCAGGAGAGGAACTCAGGCAGCAACTGAAGCAGTACATTATTGTATAGGGGCAGATCCTGCCGATGGGTGCCGATGTGACTTCCTGCCTCCCTTGAACCAGAACAGATGGTGGGCGGAAAGAACAGACGCTCTTGGAGTCAGATTTAGATTTTAATCCAGACTCTACAACTTGTCAGCTACATGACCTCAGGCACTTTCCTTACCTCCTCTGAGCTAAAGTTCTCCATCTGCAAATGGAAACAACAATCTACAACTCAAGGAGCTGTTCTGTGTTAAATGTCTCACCCAGAACCTGACGGGGGCAGACGCCTAACAAGTACTTGGTCCTTTGTCCGTCTCTTCCAGCTCTACTGTTAGAAGGCTGAGAAAGATCAAATACTATGATGCTCAGAATAATAGGGGAAGAAACTCACTAACTCTAATTAGATCTTGAGAACATGTCAACAGTGGTGGCATATTAACCAGACATTGTGTCTGCCAGCAATACTTAATGGTTCAAGTGAAATTTCATGCAATAAAAGGTCTATACTTTTAATTGCATGGAAAGTTGTGTTCACTAAGCAGGGGAGGGGGAAGAAGCAGCTCTTCTACTGCAAAGAACACGGAGACGATCTAATTAGCGTGCCTGGTGTCTCAAAAATTGAATTCAACCTGAGTGCGCTATTAAAGCTCCCACATTAGACAGGGAAGTAATTTGAAATGACTGAGCTCTCTGCACAAACACCTAATGTTACTCTAATAGGCCCAGGAAAAAAAAAAGATGACATCAAATATAGTTTAAGAGGAATTTAAGTTTAATTGCTGCCTAATAAAATTATGAGTGTATTTTCCTAACTATAAAGTTATTTCCCAGCTGTGGATAAAGATTTTGCAATTTAATAAATAACCAAGCCCAGTTTGCTTCTGCAGGTCCTTCCTCAGTTTGCCATACTCATCTCTTGTGGAGACGTTAGCATGATGCTAACCGCTGCCCCTCAACACCTGGACTCACTGAAGGTCAGGGCCATGGCTAATAAGCAAAAGCACAGCAGCTCTCACCACCCTCTGCAGTCTCGCAGTGAGCCATGGAGTGCGTTGACCTGACAGGGTCACCACAAGACTATATTATACCACTGTAAAAGTTTTCAAAAGTCTCTTATGGGCATTAATTTAGGAAAAAGCATCTCTGAGGGGCACACAGCTTGACAAGAAGAATGGGGACTGGGTTTCATTTGCCTGTTCAGGTAGGTGGCTATGTGTAGGATACTGGCCTACCTAGTTGTCTCGAGAACTGAAGTCCCACCACTGTCTTCTTGCAGAGATGGGGGATTGCCTACAGGATATGAGATAAGAAAGGGTCTTACTGGATGAGATACTGGACTCAGAGATGGCAACTTGGAGTTTTACCTAATGGCTTACAGACCTAAGCATCTGTACAGAGATGAAGTAGCTGGAGTTAGAAGTTAGGTTCCTGATTCTGAAATGTTCTGCCCCTCTAAGTATCTCCTATGGCTCCCCTATTACACTATTTTAGATGGAAACTGTTTTATTTTGCATGGGTATTCATCTCTCACCTACTGTATGTGTGTGTGTGTGTGTGTGTGTGTATGTATGTATGTATGTATGTATTTCTGTAACATGAGTGGTCCTGTTTGTTGTTGGCATTTTTTGTCCCGCCCAGTTCCCCACAGCTGTTTAGTCCCAAAGAAAATCACACATAGGTCTCCATAAATTATAAGCCGATTGGCCCATTAGCTCTAGCCTCTCACTGGCTAACTCTCACATCATGATTAACTCATTTTTCTGATCTATGTTAGCCATGTGGCTCAGTACCTTTTTTCAGTGGAGCAGATCACATCCTGCTGCTTTGGTGGTCTGGGCAGGAGTGGGAGGAATCAACTTTCTTCTTCCCAGAATTCTCCTGTTCTCATTACATCATTTCTACTTCCTGTCTGGTTTTCCTGCCTATATTTCCTGCCCAGCCAATCAGCATTTATTTAAAACATGATTGACAGAATACAGACAATTCTCCCGCACCATGTTTCTCTCTTTCTCTGTGTGTGTGTCTTTCTCTGTCCCTTGCCCCTGCTCTGAGACAAGGTCTTGCATAGTCCAGGCTTCCTGTATTCACAATGTAACTCAAGCTGGTTTTGAACTCTTGACAACCCATCTGTCTCAGTCTTCTAAGTGTTGAAGTCACAGGTATGTACCCCCATACCCAGCTTAGATGTGATTTTCAAAGACAAGTGGCCTTTGGAAGGTGTCTGGATAGTCATCATTAATAAAAGCTGAATGTCTTTCATTGATGAGTCTATACACAGAAACTATGGGGTATACAATGCAAAAAATATAAAATGGAAAAAAGAAAGCATAGTCAACAAATGGTGCTCACATAACTGGATGTCAACATGTAGAAGAATGAAAATAGATCCATATCTATCACCATATACAAAATTCAAGTCTAAATGGATCAAAGACCTCAACCTAAAACTAACTACACTGACCCTCATATAAGAGAAAGTGAGAAGTACACTTGAATGCATTGGCACAGGAGATGATTTCCTAAAGATAACCCTAGTAGCACAGATACTGAGAACAACAATTAATAAATGGGACCTCCTGAAACTGAGAAGCTTCTGTAAAGCACCGGGCATGATCAACAAAACGGCAGCCTACAGAATGGGAAAAGATCTTCAACAACCCCACATCAGTCAGAGGACTGATCTCCAAAATATACAAAGAACTCAAGAAAATTGTCATAAAAAACAAATAATCCAATAAAAAAGTGGAGTACAGCTCTAAACAGAGAACTCTCAACAGATGAATCTAAAATGGCTGAAAGACACTTAAGGAAATGTTAAACATCCTTAGTCATCAGAGAAATGCAAATAAAAACAACTCTGAGATTCCATCTTACACCTGTAAAAATGGCCAAGATCAAAAACACTAATGACAACTTTTGCTGGAAAGGATGTGGGGGTAAAGTGAACACTCCTCCATTGCTACTGGGAGTGCAAACTGGTATAGCCATTTTGGATATCAGTATGGCGATTTCTCAAAAAATTAGGAAAGAACCTACCTTAAGACCTAGCAATACCACTTTTGGGTATATACCCAAAGGATGCTTAATTATACCACAAGGACATATGCTCAATTATGTTCATAGAAGCATTATCTGTAATAGGCAGAACCTATAACAACCTAAATGCCCCTCAACTGAAGAACGGATAAGGAAAATGTGGTATATTTACACAATGGAGTACTAGACAGCCGAAAAAAAATAATGGCATCTTGAAATTTGCAGGCAAATGGATGAATCTAGAAATCATCATATTGAGTGAGGTAACACAGACCCATAAAGACAAATATAATATGTACTCACTCATAAGTGGCTTTTAGACCTAAAGCAAAGAAAAACCAGCCTACAATTCACAATCCCAGGAAACCTAGACAACAAAGAGGACCCCAGAGAGACATACATGGATCTAATCTACATGGGAAGTAGAAAAGGCAAGCTCTCCTGAGTAAATTGGGAACGTGGGGATCATTGGAGAGTGTAGAAGGAGAAAGGATTGGAAGGGAGGGAGCAGAGAAAATATTTATAGCTCAATAAAACCAATTAAAAAAGAGTGTCAGTGATCACTCTTCATTTGGGAGAGCAAGTAAGGGTTAAAGTTCTAATGTTTCTAGAACTTTCTGGAGTCTCCTAGCTACTTCAAGCCTTTATTTATTTATTTATTTATTCATTTATTTATTCACGATCAGTTTATAGACAGAGCCACTACATTTCCCAGACATCCCTTGAGAGTTATAATTTCATCCAGCTCCAAAACGTTTTGTCTGGGCGATTTCAAGAGAGGGGAGATAGAGTGCAGTGGTTTAAAGGGTTAAAGGGGAATATGGAATAGTAAGGGTTAAATTGGGGTAGAAGATGGAAAGGCAGGGTAGAGGAGGAAATATGAGAAAGGATAAATAATAACTGGGACGTTTCAAAATAGTCAAATGGAAACCTACTATTATTGAAACTTCCTAAAATATAGAGTTTAGATGGAGTTACTCTATAATGGGTGACATTAACTCTATTAGACACTACAGGCTAACAAATAAGATCAGAGTCAGGAAGGGGTCATCTTTTTTAGAGTTGTTTGCCAGTGAAGACCTATAGAGCCCTAAACATGGCAGACTATTGCCATTGGTCTTGGCTACTCTTCAGGACTTGATGGTAAAATCCCATTGCTGAAGACACCACATACTTGGGTCATAGAACATAAAGAATTCAAGATGGTACTTAGCCAGAAGTTTCACTCTTATTGGCTAGCTTTCGTAGATCTGAAAAGTATTACACATGCTACCAGAGGAAGAAACGTAGTCATCAATCTTATCCAGCTGTGAGTATTGTGAGCCACAATAATGACTGTCTTGGCAAGACATACCCACTGGTGCAGTAGTGGCGCAGACATCACAGGAGTCACCAACCACTTTCCGATTGTATTTAAGTCCTGCTCCACAAGATTAAAACCATACCTGGGTAAGAACTTGTGGCTAGACAGGTCATAGGCCCTAGGGGAAAACCTACTATGATTAAGAAATAAAAAGAAAAAAGTTACTCAAAAAGTACATATTTAAAATTGATTTTATTGAAAGCAATGTTTTTTATCTTATTTTATTAAGACAATTTTTTATTTTATATACCAATCCCAGTTTCCTCTGAGTATTATCACTATAAAGAAAGTCACAAATGAAGCCAGGCGGTGGTGCCACACACCTTTAATCCAGCACTCGGGAGGCAGAGGCAGGTGGATCTCTATGAGTTTGAGTCCAGCCTGGTCTACAAGAGCTAGTTCCAGGACAGGCTCCAAAGCTACAGAGAAACCCTGTCTAAAAAAAGTTACAAACGAGAGGGAAGTCCTGAGCAAAAGAATCCTTTCAGCAAATATACTAGAAAGCAAGAAAGAGGAAGGAGTTGCCATTAACTGAGTATACTTTGAGACACTTGAGTTTTGCTCTTCTCACTGTCAAGATTAGCAGAACAAAGTCTTTGGCCAATGAACTGGGAAGAGCAGCCCACAGAAGAGTGTGCATTGAAATTCAGGTCTCTGTGTCCACCATGCCTTGAACCTTTCTCTACTTTACACTCATTCTCAGGAATTACCTCTGTCGTTCTAAACTTCTTTCACTTTCTCCATCCTGCTGGTTCCCTTGAGGTCTTACTCATTGCAAAGCTTCCTAGTCAACTTGCCATAAAAGTTTTCTGGGGGATATAGTTGCAGATTTTTGACTTGGAAAGGTGGTTGGAGACAATGGGTGGACCTGGCCTGCTGCCTGACTTCCTACCGCTGGGCAGTGAGGTCTGCTTTGTCAGAAGGACTCCTGCTGTACAGTGCCGAGTTCCAGGGAGACCGACCCACGGCAGAAGCGGAAGCAAGCACGTATTCCATCACTCGGCCGTGAGAAAGCTAAGCTGCCTGGTACAGCTTTCTCCCCCATGTGCTAGTAGCCTTCATATTCTGCTGGGTAAGGAATAGAATTGAGACTTTTCTTAGATCTAACATCAGCCTTTGGACAAATTGTTTTCTTTTGAAGTTTATGTCTATAGGAAAGGTCAGAGTTCCAGTGACCTCCAGCCAGAGCCACTTGGGGTTGTGTATAGTTTTGACAGCTGGAACCCTACCCAGGTGCATAGTGCAGGGAGTATACAGATAAAAGGATGTGTATCTCGCCCTGAGACAAACCTCATTGCAGGCTTGCATGCAAGCAGTAGGAAGGACATTCACTCACTCACTCACTCACTCACTCACTCACTCACTCACTCACTCATAATTTGTCATTGTGACCATGTCCTTTTTGACTTTGAAGGGGTCATTTGACAGCGGAAGTGGGAAGGTAAATGCATATAACACATTTGTTCATTCCATTTAGCGAATAGCACTTACTGTCAGCTCCCGGACTTACAAGGATAAAGAAGGCATGTTCTCCATTTGCAGGGTACTTTATCTACAAGGAAAGACAGGGCATAATTCCAGTGAAATGGGAAAGAAGGCAGCTCAGAGATCAGAGCAGGGCACCAGGCAGGACGGTGGAAGAACAGCTAAATCAGACAGATGATAGAAAGAGCATCTGAAGGAGATAGCCGAAGGAAGTGAGTAGGGAGCAGGCTTAGCTCATTAGAAGCAACTTCAAGGACAGATGTAAGTCTAGGCAGAGAAAGAATACAAAATACCCATGGAGGAGGTCTACAGGGACCACTATCGCCAAAGTCACGTGTCTGCATTTGTGCAGTGAAGAGTGCAGGCATGGTGAGGATGGAGGTGGAGAGGAAGGCAAGGGCAGATTCCTAGGGGCTTTACGGACTGCATGATTTCATTTACATTCATCCGGGAATCTTTGAAGAATGAGTGAGAGGTGGCTGCTACGGGAGGCAGCAAGACCCATGACCAGAGAAGCATCATGGAAGATGCAACGGAGGAGATGGCTGGAGAGGCTTGCCTATTTATGAGGAGACGAATGCATTAATTCAAGATGAATGGAGAAACCCCGTGTGGAGGGGGAAGTTAGCAGTGAGGACCAAAAAGAGGGAATGGCTGTGAAACAAGCCGCGACAGCTACGTTTAATAACGCTCACTAGAGGACAGCTGAAAAGGACAGTCTAATTTAAATTCTGTTTCCTGGCTTGCCTCTCAATTAGCAGTATAAACAAGAGTGAAACAAACTGTACTCCGGGAGATGAAGAACAGTACACTTGCATCTTTCATGCCCCTTCTCTGACCAGCCGTCCACCTGAGTGCTCTACATAAGGTTTCATATTCTAGCCTAGCAACAGCCATGATACGGGAGAATGTTCATTCTCCAAGGGCAGAGGAGAAAGTGGGGAATGGACCACTCGCTAGCAACACATATGACACGTCAAGGAGTTTGGTGGTCACTTAGCAAATGAAAGGTGTGAAGAGAGGGGAAGAAAGCTAAGGAGCTGCTTTCTGGGTTTCAGATAGCTTAGGTAGCTTGCTTCATACGGAGCTGGCATTCCAAGGCACACACATAGTTTAGACAGTGTCTCGTGTATCTCAGGCTTACTTCAAAGTTGGTACATATCTAAGGATGACCTTGAACTTCTGATCCTCATGCTCCTTCCTCTTGAATATCAGGATTGCACGTACGTGCCTCCACACTCAGAGTATTTGGTGCTCTGGGTCAAACCCAGAATCCATGCTGAGTAAGCACTCTACCAATTGAGCCATATATCCAAGCCCTAGGACTGTATGTTATTTCTTCACCCCATGTCTCCTCAGGGCAAGCAGGAGTAGCAGCTGAGAGGGGCTTTGTGGAAAACTGCTATTTATTCAAGTGGAAAGGGCGAGAGATTGGGAAAGCGGATGCCAGCATCCAAGGACATGAATGAGTAGAGAGTGTTCTGGAAAACCCCAGGAATGTCTTTGGCTCTGTCTTCTGGGACAGTAAGTAAACATATTCGCATGTCAGGCTTAATGACTCTTGTCCGTTTTATGCAGAACATCTGCTGCAGGGGTAAGATACTGGTTCGTATCTTAAATCTGTTCAATGGCTATTAATTGCTCAAGAAAGAGAAACAGAGGTGAATCGAACAATGCTTGCTTCATGTTTCCATCCTGTTTGCAAATCCCCAGGCTTGCCAATATCTCCCACCAGGCCCACCGAGTCATGGCAAAGGAGCTGGAGAAAGGAGAGGCCACCACGCCCTGCATTTCTTTCCCTCTCAAGAGATGTGCTTCAGAAAAAGCTGCACTCTCTCTTGCAGATATAATTAAAATGGAACTGGCTTTCTTTGTCCTCTGTGATTCAAGTCAATGAAATTAATCACCATTGGCTAGCCTAGCAGCCTGCCATGGCCTCTCTAGGAAATGTATTTCAAGGTGTCTGCTGCAGCAACAGCAATTAAAACCTATTGGGCGGTGGGAGGAGACGAAGCAAACACTTGCCACAATAGCAGAAGTGCAGGGTAAACGAAAGGAGTGTAATTAGCAGATCGCTTGGAACGGGACCGGGGCCTCCACGAAGATTGACACTTCCGCGATTTTGATAGGAACCACCTGATAGTGAAAAATTACTTTATTAACTCTAGCTGTGATTTACTTCCGCATTTGTTGAATTTATTGGTGACTTCTGGTGTGAGATGTTCAGTCTCCGAAATATCTACTCTCTCATTTCCTTGCAGGGCGTGCACCACTTTAACCCAAAGAAACAAAAGGCGGGCTGATTTCATCTGTTTTCCCATCCACGGAATGGGGTAGGGACTGGCTGTAAGCCCAAATCAGATTTACGCAGGAGTCTGTGTAGTATCTGGTGTCTCAACTCTCCTCTAAATGAAGAACTGTATATAGAATATAATACTCCATGAGACCAAATTACTTCCTCTGTCAATGGAGACCAAGTTATGTGTACGCGACTTAAGGTTAGGTAGGAAGGAAAAAAATCAGAGACTCTTGAGTTTAGATATCCAGACACTGCGCTCTCTCTGCATGGACTCCACACTCTGAGTCAATGGACTGTGGACGGAAAACATCCAGAGACACACCACACCAACTGACTTCAGAGCGGAATGTGTGCAGGCTCTTCTCTGGGAAGGCACCTTCATCAGTACAGCAGAGCACAGCTTGGCACAGGACTTACTTTGCATTTAAAGTCATGGAGAGGTAATGATCTGAGTCTACAGCACAGAATGCACAGGTTAAATGTGACTGTGGTTCCATTTGACACAAATGGCTTGGGCACCTCCAGTTCCAGGGGACCCCAGAACCAACCTTTATCTGATCAACCATCTTCCAGGGGCAATCATCCTTTATGTGACGAGTACTTTGAAAGAGATAACAACCCAAATCCCTCAATCTCTCAAATACGTTTAGGGCTCAAACCTATGTCAGTTAGGATTAAGGTCTGACTACATATGACTTAGAAATCAAATATCAGCTTAAAGCAAGAATACATTTATTTCTCTCTTACATAAAATGTTCCTGGGTGGTGGCTGGAGAGATGGCTCCGTCGTTAAGAGCACTGGTTGCTCTTCCAGAGGGTCCAGATTCAATTCTCAACACCCACATACTGGCTCATAACCATCTGTACCTCCAGTTCCAGGAGATCAGACTTTCTATTCTGACCTCCTTGGGTACTAGGCTTGCAAGTGGAACTCAGGCATACCTACAAGTAAAACAACTCTACAATACAATAAAAATCTGGAAAGTTCTGCAGATGGAGGGCTCAGGGGACAGAAAGGGGCATGCTCTCTCTCATGTCTTTTTGGGAAATTTTACTCTCTTTTATTCTTTCTTGTTGGCCACAAGTTAGTTCCCTGATATGAATAACTCAAGTAAAGTTGGGTAAGGTAGTTTTTGCTCTGAATGGTTATAATCCTGCTGGCAATTAGCATATTGATATAAAAATGAGTGAGAGACCAGACACCAGGCACACATTAGGAGCGCTGTATCTAATAGCGGAAGCAGAAACTTACCCATGACTTTTTCTGATTCCTGTTCGTTCAGCTCAGCCCAGTAAGGCCTTTCCCGCTAAGCGTTCTTTAGATGAGCAAAGCTAATTTGTGGGGTTGATGGTTGGTGGTTACAGAAGCTGCACTCTTCAGCCCTAGCCACTCAGTCTTAATCATTCCAGATAAAACTCAGATATTTTGGGAGTTCTTCCAGAAGTCCACACGCTTACCCCTAAATGGGGCAAAGGTCAAGAAAATCAGTATTACTGCAGTGTGTGCCAGGGGAGGGCGGGGAATTCCGGGAACAGCTGTCACCAGTTAGAAGGGCTTCAGACCGCATTGCAAACAAGGGGACACTGGGCTGAAAAAGTGAGATACTGTGGATGTGAGGGGACTAGGTTGTTGCCAAACAGGGAGCGGGAAGTAGGGCAGACTTCTCAGGGATATACAATAGAGGAATGGAGTCTAAGCGCGCATTTGGCTCCCATCGCAGCAGAGGCCTAAAAGAATTCTTCTATAGAAAACCCAAGCATGTTGTTTGTGGAGCCTTAGCTCTCTTTTTCTGCACACGTCTTCCTTCTTACCCTATCTCAAGAGTGAGAACAGTAAAATCCCTAAGTCAGGTGGAGCCTACAAGGATATGCCCAGAGTCACAGAAGCAGGAAATATGGGCAGAATGTCTGGGGACCAGAAGGGAAGATGCAACTCCTGAAAGAAAGGCAAGTGGGCTGGGTTTAAGGAGGGTGACTGGAGCAAGTAGGCAGTGGGGTCTGAGGGCACCTGACACCAGTTCCCAATCCCATGTCAAAGATTCAGCCAGTGTATGGAGACAAAATCTGGGTTATGAGTTCTTACAGGCTGGACTTGAATTCTTCATCTGCTTTTGCTATCTATGAGAATATAGGCAACAACTGCCTTCCTCAGTGCCTCAGTTTCCTTCGAGAGTAAAGGAAGACAATGATAGCTCATTTCGCAGAGTCACAAAGATTGGATGGGATCATTCATGCGAAGTGTTTCCCAGTCTGGTTCTTAGTAACACCCCAGGAGTTCACGGTTGGTATTAGTAAAGTTAGGTCATACTGTAGCGCTGACAGGAGCCATTTTCAGTCACTGTGACACCATGCCAATAATAAGTGGATGAGTGTTCCAGCAAGCCAGGCTCTTTAAAACAGCCTTAGATTTAGCCCAAGCCGGAGTGAAAGAACTGGATTCATAAGTGTACTCTAGAAGCTCCCTTGATGAAGGCACATTTAGTCTCCGTTCAAGACCAACCAAAGCTTGATGAGGAGTCTGTGCAGCGTACTGATGCCTTGGTCTGGAGCTCTGTGTGGCTGCACACACATGCTCCAGTCAGAAAGCTCTGTGTTTGTGAGGAGTGAGCTGTGTTTGATCTAAACCTCTGTATGGCGGTTATTCTTACACTCTATTTGCATAACTCAACCAAGCTTTGTGAAGCTGATGTGGAATAGAAAAGAATTGTGCTAGTTGTGACATCTTTGAAAGGACTCGTCCAGGGCAAGTTGTTGGAAAGGTGCCGTACAATTAATTTTATTTATTTATTTTTCTCTTTTTTAAATTACAACACTGATTATTCTGTTAGCTCAGGCTGCTTATTGGCTAGCTCTTATTTCTTTTTTTTCTTTTTTTTTAAAATTTATTTATTTATTAAGGATTTCTGCCTCCTCCCCTTAATTTTAAAGAGAGTGAGGCAGCTATAAAAGAAGTGGAGAAGCTAGATGTGGTGGCGCACGCTTTTAATCCGAGCACCTGGGAAGCAGAGGCGGGTGGATCTCTGTGAGTTCAAGGCCAGCCTGGTCTTCAAAGAGAGTACCAGGACAGCCAGGGCTGCTACACACACACAGACACATACCCACACACACGCACACACACACGCACACACACACGCACACACACACGCACACACACACGCACACATACCCACACACACGCGCACACACACGCGCACACACACGCGCACACACACGCGCACACACACGCACACACACACGCACACAGATTGGGATTGTGTTCTCAGATTGCTCTGTTCATGTCTTTAAGAACCAGATACATTTTCAAGAACTTTAAACTGAAGACTAAGGAAGCTGAATTATTAGTGTGATATATTTGTGATTAGAGTGCATTTGTGGACCAGCAACATGGCGTAGTGGGTAAAGGTGCTTGACATGCAAACCTAGAGATATGAGTTCGAGCCCTGCAGCCTCTGTAAAGCTGTAGGAAGGAAATTGATTCCATGAAGTTGTTCTTAGACATGTGCTGTGGCAATGCACACCACCGCATCACAAACATCAGATACATATTTTAAAAATACACTAATGCAGGTTAAAATGAAATATTTGATATAGGCACATATTAATTCCTATAATTCCTTGTTTTAATATATCCTTGTTAGGCTACAGTGATCAATTACTACTCTCAGTTGAGCTGGAATGGAAGGCATCTGCCAAAGTTGCTACACACACACACACACACACACACACACACACACACACACACGCACACGCACACGCACACGCACACGCTCACACACACGATGTTTGATCTATAGCCTCAACACCTCGTTGTAGATTTTCAACACAACCCTCATTACTTTATTAGCATTCCTTTTCAAAGGCATCAAGAAGGTCTTTGATAACACCCGACTCACAGCTAACAGCTTAAACAATTGAAAAAAGTGGAAACAACCTCATGGCATCTTCTAGTTAAGAATCTGCCATGGTCCTAATGGCTGGCTACTGTAAGTCATTACTCTGGGTCCACAGAGCTGTTTTCTTTTTAAGTCTTAAGATTCTGAACTGCTTTAGCATTTGTCATTCTATTCTTAGAAAGTCTGGCATCCACGTACAACAGCATCAAGAAGGCAAATAACAGAGCTCCCAAGCAGTTAGGCTGAGCTCAGGCTCAACACGGGCAGTTCCCGTGGAGAGGGGTTGTGCCTGAGTGACACTGAACACAGAGAAAGAGTGCCCTGAGTGCTGAAGAGACTTACGTGGAAACATTCAGTTTAGAAAAATCTGTCAATCAAAGTGTCAAGGTAGTAGCAGCCTCTTCCTCATGGTGGACTCCTCCAAAGCATTTGCATGTAAGGGGGTAAAACCTGGTGTAAGACTGTGTTTTCCAGTCTAAGTTAAGAGTAAGAAAATAGCAAGAACTATGTCCTAGGGATGAATTTTTGAACACATGTAGCTGGAAACATAGTCATCCATATTTACAACCTAGAATAGTTCTCAGTGAGTGGAGGTGGGGCTTGGACACAGATCAGACCGAGGTCAAAGATACACCTGGCAAGGGCTATGCACAGAAGTACACACACTCCAAAACGCATTTCCCCCTTGGGAATTGGCTTTTTATGTTTTCCCGTTTGCACTCTTTTGTGTTTCTGCATGTTTATACGTGTGTGGGTGCATGCACACATGGGTGAGAATGTATGTGGAGGTCAGAGGTTCATGTCAGGAGTCATCCTCAACTGCTCTTCATCTTTTTCTTTGAGGTCAAGTCTTTCAGTCAAGCCCATAGCTTGCCGATATGGTTAGTCTTGCTAGCTAGATTGTTCTGGGGATCCTCTCTCTGTCTTATGAGGTAATGGGCCGGGTGCCATGCCCATCTGGAATTTATGTGGGTTCTGGGGATCCAAACTCCAGGCTTCACACTTACACAAGGAGCTTTAATCACCAAGCCCCATCCCCAGCTCCAGCATGGCATTTGCATCAGCTGTAGAAAGCTAAAAGGTTTGAGAAACTGAGCTAACAGTCTCTAGGGACTGGGAGAAAATCAAATAGCTGATGTCAGATCCCAAAGAGAGGGAGACAGAGAAGTGAGCCTGTTACTGCTTTTTCTTCTGGGGTGGTTTCAGGTCTCTGAGCTTCAGAACACGATTGGCAACTGTGAGCAGAATCAGAAGCTGAGTGTTTAACCTGGGTTCCCAGCAGAGATTCTGAGAACCTTGGGTTCTGAGGTTAGAGCAGGAAGCAGAGAAGTGGTAGAGGGGGAGAGGCACACTCAGTGGGGAGCCCTGCAGAGTGACTTTCCTCAGAACCAGGAAGAGACCTCACAAAGACTGACCTCCAGCTTCAAAACACCTCAGCCCAAGGCTGACTCGGTGATCTGCTTCCTAAAAAAAGTGAACACGAAGATGCTCTGAGGGACTGTCAGCTGGGCTTTGCAATACTTAGTATTCATTTATAGTTTTCAATAAAAAGATGCATCACAGGAAAATCATGGAATAAAACAGACAAGAGAAATAGACACACAGATGATCTAGATAATACTGTTGTTAGCGTCCACTCTCACTCCTTTGCCTATCATGGTGTCCTTGCACAGGATGGGGTCACCAATATTCATGGTGCATTTTGAGTTATCATAAAATCCATCTGAGGAAGAAAACCTCACTAAATACTGGTAGGGAGGAAAGTTTCATCTCAAAGAACCTAACTACGCTTGTAGTCATGATCACAGATCATAAGCCAGATGGATATATACTTTATATTTGTGCTGATTAAAAAGAAACTTCTTAATTCTTCAAGAATTTTGTATTTTGATCACGTTCACCTTAATTCCCCTCCACAACTCCTCTCAGAGCCATTTCGACCTCCCTTTCCCCTAACTTTGTGTCCTCTCTCTTTTAAAATTATATATCACAAACTCCAATTTTGCTGCCACACACTCATGGGAGTGGGGCCAACTACTGGAGTGTGGTTGACCTACCAACAGCCACTCTCTTCCCCAGAAGACATCTATTGTCCGTAGCTACTAGGTTGGGTGGGGGCTGATGAACCCCCTTCCCACTCCATGCTGTAATACTGATTGGCTTGACACTGTGCAGGGTATGCCTGCTGTGAGTTCAAGAGTGTAGCCATCTTGTAATGTCCAGAGATGAGTGCAGCCATCTTGTAATGTCCAGAGATACTGTTTCACACTGGTCCTCCCAACGTCCGGTTCTTAGAAGTTTTCTGCCCCCTCTTCTGGTACGGTTCCTGGCCTTAGGGAGGGGGTGTTAATACAGTCACTTATTCTTTGTATTTTTATCATGCATTTAATTTTAAAATAAACATTCCAGAGGGATAAAGCCTAAATTCTGCCTGCTCATTGTAACACATATATACCTGTCAGTGAATATTCAACAGTATATATACTTGTGACATAAAATAATATGTATATGATATTATCAGCAAGAAAATATTCTTATTTTTCCATTCTCCACCAAATAAACTTCTAATAAGTGTCAGATGCATTTCAAGGTATTTATAGGCCTATTTTGGTTCTCCCCAGTGGCACCCCAGAGAGCTACTCTCAGGAACTACAGTTCCTGAACAGGCTGCCCATAACAAATGTGGATCAATGCCTTTGGAATAGCATGGCTTTTTAGTTAATAGACTTTTGATTTTCTTTACACATTGATTAATGAAGCAGTAACTCTGTTTTTGAATTAGAAGACAAATTAAAACGTACTGTAACTGGAGACGATTGGGAAATAGCTGTAGTTTGGAGAACTGATGGTAACTATGGAGACCGAGGGGATAGAACGGTTAGCTTCACCAGAGCGGCCAGAGAACCATTGGGAAACAGAGGAAAAAGGCATACACCTCAATTGAACGGATGCTTCTCAGTGTGCCACAAGCCACCAGCATTTCAGACGCAGCTATATGATATAAGCCCCATGAGTCCTGCTCTTCCTCATCGTGAGCAGGAAAACTCATCTTTGAAAATGGGCTTGTGATGATTGGAAGCCACTCATTTGGAGACAGAGTTAGGTGGATCTGTCCATTGTCCTCTGAAACGACACTCTCCAATCTGTAACAACAACTGCGTGTCTTTCCTGTCCCAAAGGCCCATATGCTAACAGCCTGTCAGTCTGTGTGCTCCTGGGGAAGCCATTAGGAGATGGGACCTAGTGGGAGGAAGTTAGGCCACTGGGTTGTACTTTGAAGGGGGAATATGAGACCTGAGCCCACCTTGCTATTCCTCCCCAGCCACCCTGAGGTGAGCAACTTGTTCTGACAAGTGCTTGCAGCCAGTATGTTTTTTCTTACCACAGGCCTAAAGACAATAGCCAATTGAGCATGGACTGGAGACTCTGAAACTCGTAGAGGTTGCCTATCTGTTCGGTAGCACAAGCCATTACCATCACAGTCGGTGTAAGGTGATGCTCCCATTTTATACTTCATCTTTGTCTTCTACCTGTATTTCTATAATAGCTTTTAAGTTATTATGTTCTCATAGTTAGAGGACAATGGAGGGGGGATGGATAAACACCCCCTACACTTTTTTATCCATTAGATGGCAAGTATTTATTAGGAAGTCTAGCATAGATCCTAAGAAATATAGAACCTGGTGAAAATAAAATACATTTTTCAGTATGCTTGGTAAGTGTATATACCTAGATAACATTTTCAGAAATGCCTTCTGCATTTCTCTTATAAAGCAAGAGAGGGAAAAGTCAAGAAATCTGTGTTGCACATATGTCTTGCTATTAGTATTTGGACAGTCAAGTATATACTTTGTAAGCCTCAGTTTTTTTTTTCATTTAAAAATGAATCTGGTAGCCTGCAGCTGTTGTTTACCAAGAAGACAACAAACCAGGAAGTTCACATGACATGCTTTCTTCTTTCTTTAATTAAAAAGATTTATTTTTATGGATATGGGAAATTTGCCTGCATGTGCTAGAACAGGGACCAGAGTTACAGAACACTCTGAGCCACCACGTGGGTGCTGGGAATTGAACCAGGTCGTTTGGAAGAGCAGCCAGTGCTCTTAACTGCTGCGCAACATGCTTTCTTTCTTTTTTCTATATTTATTTATTTTTTTAATCAATATTATTTTATTTTTCATACCAATCCCAGTTTCCTCTCCCTCTTCCCCTACCTTCCCCCCACCCCACTCCACATCCACTCCTCAGAGAGCGTGAGGCCTCCCATGGGGAGTCAACCAAGTCTGTCACAGCACTTGAGGTAGGATCAAAGCCCTCCTCCCTGTATCTAGGCTGAATAAAATATTCTTCCACAGGGAATGGGCTCCAAAAAGACAGTTCATGCACTAGGGATAAATACTGGTTCCACAGCCAGTGGCCCAACAAAGTACCCAAGCCACACAACTGTCACCAACATTCAGAGGGCATAGTTTGGCCCTATGCAGGTTCCCTAGCTGTCAGTTCAGAGTCAATAAGCTTCCACTAGCGCAGGTAGGCTGTTTCTGTGGGTTTCCCCATTGTGGTCTTGACCACTTTGCTCATATTATTGCTTCTCCCTCTCAACAACTGGACTCCAGGAGCTGGGCCCAGTGCTTAGCTGTGGATCGCTGTATCTACTTCCATCAGTAGCTGGATATAGGTTCTATTATGACAATTAAGGTAGTCATTGATCTGCTTACAGGGGAAGGGCAGTTTAGGCACTCTCTCCACTATTGCTTAGGGTTTTAGCTGGGGTCATCCTTGTGGATCCCTGGGAATTTTCCTAGTGCCAGGTTTCTCTCTAACCTCATA
>NC_022015.1:5642564-5643309 GCF_000317375.1 Microtus ochrogaster | reverse complement strand
CTCTCTCTCTCTCTCTCTCTCTCTCTCTCTCTCTCCTTCCCCCAACTAGACCTTCATAATCTCTTCTGTTCTTCTTCCCTATCCCTTTTTACCCTCCTCACTCCCCATCCACCCTCCTCATCCCCTTCCCCAAATTCAAGTCCAAATGGATCAAAGACCTTAATATAAATCCAGCCACAATGAACCTTAGAGAAGAGAAAGTAGGAAGTAGTGTTGGATGCATTGGCACAGGAAATCTCTTTCTGAATATAACACCAGTAGCACAGACACTGAGATCGATAATTAATTAATGTGACCTCCTGAAACCAGAAGCTTCTGTAAGGCAAAGGACACAGTCAAAAGACAAAATGGCAGCCTATAGAACAGGAAAAGATCTTCACCAATCCCATCTGACAAAGGACTGATCTGCAAAATATACAAAGAACACAAGAAACTAGACATCAATATACCAAATAATACAATTAAAAAATTGGATGCAGACCTAAACAGAGAACTCTCAACAGCCGAATCTCAAATGGCTGAAAGGCACTTAAGGAATTTCTCAACATCCTTAGCCATCAGGGAAATGCAACTTGAGATACCATTTTACACCTATAAGAATGACCAAGATCAAAAACACTCATGACGGTTTATGCTAGAGAGGATGTGGAGTAAGGGGAACACTCCTCCATTGCTGGTGGGAGTACAAACTTACGCAGCAATGCAAAGTCCAAAAATAGACTTGAATTCCTTGTTAATTAAGTAC
>NC_022015.1:5637706-5642464 GCF_000317375.1 Microtus ochrogaster | reverse complement strand
CCTTCCCCCAACTAGACCTTCATAATCTCTTCTGTTCTTCTTCCCTATCCCTTTTTACCCTTCTCATCCCCTTCCCCAAATTCAAGTCCAAATGGATCAAAGACCTTAATATAAATCCAGCCACTATGAACCTTAGAGAAGAGAAAGTAGGAAGTAGTGTTGGATGCATTGGCACAGGAAATCACTTTCTGAATATAACACCAGTAGCACAGACACTGAGATCGACAATTAATAAATGTGACCTTCTGAAACCAGAAGCTTCTGTAAGGCAAAGGACACAGTCAAAAGACAAAATGGCAGCCTATAGAACAGGAAAAGATCTTCACCAATACCATCTGACAAAGGACTGATCTGCAAAATATACAAAGAACACAAGAAACTAGACATCAAAATACCAAATAATACCATTAAAAAATTGGGTACAGACCTAAACAGAGAACTCTCAACAGCCGAATCGCAAATGGCTGAAAGGCACTTAAGGAATTTCTCAACATCCTTAGCCATCAGGGAAATGCAACTTGAGATACCATCTTACACCTATAAGAATGACCAAGATCAAAAACACTCATGACGGTTTATGTTAGAGAGGATGTGGAGTAAGGGGAACACTCCTCCATTGCTGGTGGGAGTACAAACTTACGCAGCCTCTTTGGAACTCAGTAGGGTGGTTTCTAAGAAAACTGGGAATCAATCTACCTTAAGACCCAGCAATACCACTCTTGACATACATGGATTCCCCTGGCAAGGGGAAATAGACAACCACATGCTTTCTTGTGCAGTCTTTCCAAAGATTCCCCAGCTCTGGTGTTTGTTGGATGGGTTAATTCTTAAGGATTTGGATTATAAATTCACCTTTTGAATCAGTAACATAAGACATGATACAATTTTCAAAAGGCAGAAACAGAATTTGACAAAGGCCTCCTCTCTTTCTTCTTCCACAAGTGCTTAGGCCCTCACTTGATGGGCAGCTGTGGACGTAGGAGATGCCATGACACATCTTTAACAACATGATCCAGTGGATCACACGTGGGTTCTCTGCAGCACAAGCTCTTCTAATGAAGCCATATGTCTTGGAAATATTTAGTAGTACATTTATATGAAATGGTTCCCTATTCATGGAGAGTTAAGATGCCCCTTCTGTGGTGGCTTGAATGAGAAATGTCTCCTGTAGTTTCAGGTATTTGAACACTTATTTCCCAGTTGGTTGCACAGTTTGTGGAGGTTATGGGACCTTTAGGAGGTGGAGCTTTGCTAGAGGAAGTACTACAAGAATTACAGCTTCACTTCCAGTTTGCTCTCTCTGTTCCTGTGTGGATGGAAATGTAATCTCAGCTTCCCTCTCTGACTATCTGCTGCCATGCCTTTCCCACCATTAGGGACTCTCTTTCTGAAAGTAGAAGCCAAAATATACTTTCCCTTAAGTTACTTCTGGTTATGGTGTATTCTCATAGAAGCAGAAAGCAATGAACACACCAATGTGGGTGTGTGTTTCAGTGTACAGTAAGTAGCATGTGCTTAGATATGAATATGTCTGCGTATGTACTACAGGTTGGGAAAATGAGCCTTCTCCAAAGTCACACTGGCCTGCATTGCTACAGTGTGCATGTAGGACTGTCTGTTTCTCTGCACCACTGGCAACACATGGTTATCAAAAGCTAATAGATCAAAAGGTATAGGTTTATGGGATCAATTTGAATGTCTGTAACTGTAGATGAATTGAGCACCTTTTAAAAACCCACCTAGTTTCTTTCTGAGACCTGTCCATGTGTTTATATTATTTTGCCATTGGTTTGATGGTGTTAAAAATTGACCTGTTTTGTGTGCTGGCACCTGTCTGTAATGCCAATGTGTGGGAGACAAAGGCAGGAAGATTAGGAGTTCAAGGCCAACCAGGGCTACAAGCTATTTGAGATATATACATCTGAATCAGTGATTCTCAACCTTCCTAATGCTGTGATCCCTTAATACAGTTCTTTATGTTGTGGTGACTTCCCTAACCATAAAATTATTTTCTTGCTACTTCAAAACTGTAATTTTGCTACTGTTATGAAACATAATATAAATATTTGGTATTCAGATAGCCTAAGACAACCACCGATTAAAGGAGTGCACAGGGTTACAATGTTCTTCTGATGCCTCCTCTAATGCTCAGCCTAAGGCCCTCTTCTGACTCTCTTCAGGAACTGTACTCGTGGACACATAAACATAATTCTTAAAAATCCTTTAAAATTTCTTGTTTGTCTTATGTCTTCTTTAATGACCTCTTGGTTCTGTGGTATACTTATAAAGAATTTGATTCCACACTAAGCACTGTTTTTTTTCTAATGTTTTCTCCTGTGTTGATGTATTTTATTTTAAAAGATTTAAGTCGTCAGTATAACCAGAATTCATATTTTGGCTCAAAGATTGAGACTTGAAGAAAACGTCTTTTCTCTAGATGTTTCCAGTTGTTCCACTTTCCCGAGCTGGTAGGAAACTGTATTTTTCCACGTACTTAATTAACAAGGAATTCAAGTCTATTTTTGGACTTTGTATTGGATTCTGTTGACTCGTCTGCTCATGTTCTAGTTTCGAAGTTTTAGTCGATGCTATTTTATGCTGATTTAATATTTGCTTTGGTGAGCCTCACCACTCTATCACCCGCCCCCCCGACAGTTTGTGGCTATTTCTGACTGCTTAGCTCTCCATCTCTACAGAATCAGCCTCTATAGTCAGAAAATAACGACATAGTTCTTGGTGGAACATAAGACTCTTATAAACTGAGTCCTTGTGGGGGTATTCAGTTTATAAGATCAATGTTTTGTTTGTTTATATAAGTACCATTCTTGGGGAAGGTACTATGTGTGTACTGGTAAAACTGAAACAGCCTGGAAGGGCAGGTGGGAAATCCTGAGCAAGCCTTTCTGTTTTATTCTCCTCCCCATTGGCCCTGGAGGCATGAGTCTCTGGTGTGTGTTCATCAAGCTATTCTGAACACAACTGAGTGTGGGGAGGGCTCACACATATGATCCTAGTATTTCAGAGGATGAGACAGGAGGATGGCCAGGAGTTCAAGGTCATCCTAGCTATAGATAGAGCTCCAGTCCAACCTGGGTGACAAAGTGAGACCCTTGCCCCACCCCCACCAAAAAAAAAAAAAGAAATTCTTTGCATGCAAAATTCTCTATGTGCATACAGTCAGTTCACTGTGACCCAGGTGCCTTTCTCCCCAGATGGCTGCACGCTACACACTGTTTGAAATATGAACTGGGGAGCATTCCATGTAGACACAAACAGATCTGTCCCATCCCCTTTAAGAGCTACGTGGTCCTTGACTATACAATGTAGCTAGAACTTAAAATGTCCTCTACTGATGAAAATCTTACCCTATTTCTACCTCTTGATTTTTAAACAATGTTGTAGCAAACATCTTTATTTTTATACCTTTATGTGAGAACATTCCTAAAAGCAGTCCCCAGTACAGAATTACCAGCTAGAGCAACGGTTCTCAATCTTCCTGATGCTGGGACCCTTTAATTCAGTTCCTCATGCTGATGTGGGGGCCCCCAGCCATAGCATTACTTTTGTTGGTACTTTCTAACTTTAATTTTGCTACTGTTAGGCATCATAATGTAAATATTTTTTTGAAGATAGAAGTTTGACAAAGAGATCACAATCCACAGGTTGGGAACTAGTGATCTAGAATGGATAAAGATGAACTCATAACTGACAAGCATGGAAGTGTGTGTACTTGTATGTCTCGTACTTAGGAGGTTGAGGCAGGAGTCTCCCAATTCAAGGCCAGCTTGGGGTATGCAGTGAGATGCTGTCTCAGCAAATAAACAACACAAACAAAGAAGCACACTGACAATACAAATATCTTTAGCACTGTCTAACTATGTCCTTACAAATGGCTATGCTAGAAACAGATGCCTTGTTTTTATTGCTACAATAAAAAAGACAGCGTACAATTTTAACAAGCATTGCTGTATTGTCCTGCACATCTTAAGACAATTTATCAATTATCTCCCACTTGAATTTGCCTTTCATTCGGACTACTTTGTTTCAGTTACTGTAAAAACAGATTTTTCTTTCAGTTAAATGCTGGGTAAGTTTTGATCAAATAAACACCCCTACCCACTTCTCACACAGATTTTCAGAATTCCCAGGAACTGGTGGTGCTGTTGGGTAAAAGTTTGTGGCATGAGAGCCATTGCTCAGAGGATGCCTGCACCCTTCTGGCCTGGGGCAGCCTGTGCTACTGGGATTTCTATTTGTCTTCAGCCTCAACTGAAGCAAGATGACAGCCTGGACGCTCCTGTCCCCAGCATCACCCATAGAGTAAGTGTCAATTGTGTATAATTTTCTAGTCTCAGCTCCTCTGTTTTACAGCTACAGCAAGCAAATGAAGACACAAGTGCCACAGGTCTTGACTAGATGTTTCCTGAGGAGGCTGCAAAGGAGAAATCCCATCCTGCAATTCTCGAAAGTGCAGGGCTACAATGTTCTTCTGATGTCTCCTCTTTTACCACACAAATTCACTCAAAGTCTTTTTGGTTTCCCCGTTCTCTCCCTATTTTTCATTCTGGCTATTCAACTACACTTCTTACTACTGAGAATTCCAAGCCCACCTTGTCTCCTGGCCCTGCTTTTCCTTTTCTAGATTTTCTTCTAGAACAACAACACAACAACTTCTTCTTCTTCTTCTTCTTCTTCTTCTTCTTCTTCTTCTTCTTCTTCTTCTTCTTCTTCTTCTTCTTCTTCTTCTTCTTCTTCTTC
>NC_022015.1:5591315-5637606 GCF_000317375.1 Microtus ochrogaster | reverse complement strand
TCTTCTTCTTCTTCTTCTTCTTCTTCTTCTTCTTCTTCTTCTTCTTCTTCTTCTTCTTCTTCTTCTTCTTCTTCTTCCTCTTCCTCCTCCTCCCCTTCTTCTTTTATACACTATTTACTTCTTTTGATTGTGTTCCCACCCAATAAAACCAAATTATTCCCTCTGAAGGGGAAGATGGATTACAAATACTCCTGATTAATATTTATATCCCAGTCATAAGAACAATAATGCTCAAATGCCAAGCCAAGCATCACTCACAGGCTATTCCATAGCCAACAGCTCTGCCCCACACTGCCAGCATTCCCATTTGGGAATGGAAACACTGAGGACCCCTGGGGTTTGGTCATCTACTCAAGGTAACAAACTTCAGTCACATTAAAATCACCCACTGGCCCTGTTCTATTTCCTGGGTCCGTAAAAATGGGAGGCACCAAGTCTCAAGGGCTCAGGAATAGTCTCAAGTGTGTTTCTGCCTAGTGCCCTATTTTGATCTCTGCTTGTGTAAATCCATGTACTTCTGTCTTCTACTGTCCCTTGGTCCCACCTCAACCACTAAACCAACCTCTAGACCTGGCATCATGTCATCAGGCTGGCAAAGCTCAGCACCGTGGGTTTCTCCTTCACCATCCCTCCCAGCTACAGTGTTGACAAGCTGCCTGAGTCCCTGCCCTTTGGCTAGGGCTTTGTGATTCACTCTGACCCTTGTTGGTCTATCACTGCCCTGAAAGACTTTTACTTGCAATTCTGTTCTCACCATGAATTGCCTGTCTGGGGGCCTGTATGCAGCTGTGGGCCAGGTTGCTGATTGGACTAAAGGCAGATCCTGAGGCAAGGCACCGGTGCCAATGATCTACCTGCTTCTGCTATATGTCACCAGTGCTGCCCGGCTAACTGTGGGAGGATCCCATGGCCAAACTTTGGGGCTATGGGCACTTGAAGTGGCGGTGGAAGCTCTACCAGTGGGGAAAGAAAGTGACACAAATGAGCACAGAAAAGTCCATGGGACTCTGGGTGCCATGGAGGAGGCCAGCTTTTGGGAAGGGGCTCTCCTTGGCTGTGTATAGGCTTGTCACCTCATGGGTCCCAGGAGCAAAGTTCCCTTTGTATTTGGGCCAGTTTGAGTAGGTGCCAGCCATAAAGACTTCACTAGATCACCCCTTCCGTGTGTGTGTGTGTGTGTGTGTGTGTGTGTGTGTGTGGCTTTTGAGATAAGATCTTTGTATGTAGCTGAGATTGGCTTGAAATTTACTAGTTAGCTCAGGTTGGCCTTGAACTCATGACCCTCTGACTTCCACCTCCTGGGTGCTTCAATAGCAGGTATGCACTACCATTATGTGATGGTTTTAATTACAGAACAGCGATTAAAAGTCTCAAAAGCAAAAATCATATGAACTGTATCTTCTCAGCCTGTGGGTTATGACCCCTTCTGAGGCTTGAATGACCCTCTCCCAGGTGTCACCTAAGACCACTGGAAAACACAGATGTTTATATTACAATTCATAACAGTAGCAAAATTATAGCTATGAAATAGCAATGAAGATAATTTTATGGTGGGGAATCACCACGACACCAAGAACTGTATGAAAGGGTTGTAGCATGATGCAGGTTGAGAACCACCTCTCTAGGGCTCTAGCAGGAGGGGTGGACAGCCAAAGTTCACAGGTGTCTGTAGGACACTCAGTAAGTCACTCCAGATGCTAGCTGGGTGCTGGAGACATCTGGAATCACAGAGAAGCATATGGAAGCCAAAGGATCTCCGTCCTGCCACGGACACACAGAAATGCTGGACAAAGAGAGCAAGACACATTTCTAAAAATACAACTGGGTTTAGAAGAATCGCCTGACCGCCGGAGATGAGGAGAAAGTGTGACGGAACAGGAGCCCGAGTGAGGAGCTGTAGGTGCCGGGGACTGGGACTCAGGCTCAGGAGCAGAGGCCAAGGTTTGAAAGTCCATGCACGAGGAAGAGAAAGGCCATCTCGTGCTGGTAGGAAGTGAGGCAGTGGATGGTACTCCTACATAGGACAGGCTGCTTTGAAGGACTGCCCCATTGGTGAGCATGGGACAAGAAACCCCGCCATCAGGACTTTGGGGATGTGGGCACCTTTCTGACCTGGACCTTTGGTTCTCATACACTCAGGGACAGAAAGTCCTAGCGTATTCCAGCTGTACAGTGTGCAGTCAGAACTAAGAGATGACAGAAGACTCAGGTGGGACCAGGAGAAGGAAAAACAAGGTCACCCTGGGAAGATATCAGCTCATGAGGTTTTTTTTTTTAATTTAAAAATTTTTAAATTTATTTTTCTCTCCAGATAAAAAGAAAATCCCGTGGGAGGCTGATAAAGTACCCTAAAGCAGAAAGGAAGCTAGCGAGAGACAAAGCAGTTGAGTTGAAAGGAAGAGATGTCCCTGTGGTCCTGTGGCTACAGACACTAAGCTAGACCCGTCTGTGTCTAATGTTAGAGAGGTAAAGCAGCCCGGATAGGAACGGACTGGCACGGAAGGAAGCAGAGACTCCGGCAGCGAGGAGGCTCCACCCAGTTGGGCACAGTCTATGGAGAAGAGAAAGAACCGAGCAGTGGTGGGTCAGCCCAGGTCAGGGACAGCACAGGAGCTCTGGGGCTCCAGAAGAGGAACAGCAGACCCACACTTCCTAGAGAAGGCACCGCTGAACTAAGACCAGGAGCTGTGAGCTAAAAAGAGCAGAGGAAGAAGGGAACAGACGCTATCAAGGTCTCGGTGACTTAGAACGGCAGTCACTCAAAACCACCGCAGTTCAGTGCGGGTTTGTACCTTTCCAGTTGAGGACAGAGAGTTCCCTGAGAGAAACAAAAGTGCCTGTAGGGAGACATGTGTGCGCATGTGCGCATGATCGCGCATGTGCATGAGCCCACCTTTCCTACCGCTACCACAAATTTCTTCGTAGCAGAGACAACATCATCCTTTACCCTAAACCTGCTCTTCTTTGGTGCAATTGCCCACTCATGCCCTCTCTTTTTTTTGCCACACGGTCCCTATTTTCAGTTCTGCAAGCACAATAAGATATATATCCGGTCTCAGGGCCTTTGTGTATGTTTTCAACTATACGTAACATTATTTCCCCCCTATTCTTTCCTTTTGGGCCACAACTTAAATGCTGGTTACCCAGAGTAATCTTCTCAATTCCCACAGTCCTTCTTACTCCTAGGCTTCATTAAGTCATCACTCACCTGTTTCTTCCCATCCGCCACAATTTGTAATTGTTTACTAATTATTTATAAGCCCCCCTTATTTGCCTTGCGTGTGCTAGGCAAGCTCTCTCCTGCTGAGCCACACCCCAGCCCTATCTCTTCCCTTTCTTGTCTCTGTTAGAATGTAGGCTCATGAAGGAATCTCTGCCCTTCTCTCCCCTTCTTCCTCCCAGTCTCCTCTCCCATTCCTCCTTCTTCCTGCCTCTCCCCGCCCCCACCCTGCAGCTGAAGGGGCTCTTTAAAAGGAAGTGGTTATGATCCTACCCGAGGGATGGCATGAGCATGGGCAGCAAGGGTAATTGGAAGAGGACTTGAAGGCGGGGCCATCAGGAGACTAGTGCTGATGTGTACACAAAGGATGGACTCTTAGGGGTGAGCAGGGTGACGCCCGTGGACTGAAAGGCATGAACCTAAAAGAGGAGGCAGATGCTGGTGTGTGGTGAGTATTGAGGGCAGCACTTGGCTCTCTAGCATGGGTAACTGGGTGAATGGACACCATGTATCCAGCAGGAAAACAGACACCCACTCAAAATCTGCAGCTGCTGACTGAAAAGTGGCCGCAGTGGGGTAAGTGTCCCTAAGCAATGAGCTTGCATCTTCTCTCTGGACTCTAGTCCTACCTGGATTGATCTTCCAACTCCTCCTCCTCCTGCCTCCTCCTGCCTCCTCCTGCCTCCTCCTGCCTGGGGTTACCCATCAGTGGCCTGTCAGGCTAGCCAAAGCCTCATATTTCTTGTCATAAACATTATTGTTATACTTTTATTAGTGTGCATAAATTGCATGCATCCACAGCATTCGATGTCATATTTGAGTACGTGCATCCAGTGTGCTAATCAAAGCCAGCCGTCACTTATCTCCCCTCCCTTCCTAACTGCTCATCACTATTCTGCACTGAGCTCTACTTCCTTAAGTGTCTGTTCATGAGGGAACATATTCTATCTGACTTACTCTACTTAACACAGTATCCTTCAGAGTTCCATGCAAACCCCTCTCACTCTACCCCAAAATCAACTCAAAACAGACCAAAGACCCCAAAAAATAAGACTGCAAACTAAGAAACTTCTGGAAGAAAACAGCGAGAAACAGTCCAAGATGCAGACAACAGGATAATGAAATGGGATTGCATCGATTGAACAAAATCACACTGCAAAGGAAACAGACAACAGAGCAGATAGACATCTTCAGAACATGAGAGCACTTCACCAACTGTTCATCTGACAAAGATTAATATACTAGCTATTTAAGGAACACAAAAATTATGAACAACAAATCCATCAAGTCATTCAAATTCAAGATCAGAAAATAGGGTTGGAATGATGGCTCAGCCGGTA
Organism: Microtus ochrogaster; assembly: GCF_000317375.1. NCBI lineage: Eukaryota > Metazoa > Chordata > Mammalia > Rodentia > Cricetidae > Microtus > Microtus ochrogaster. Next base: position 5,633,046 of record NC_022015.1, on the reverse strand, counting down.
AGGTGCTCTCTTTGGGAGCTTGAGTCTGATTTCCTGCACCCACATAGGAAAGCTGGTCGTACACTTGTGATCCCAGGACGGGGGAGACAGAGACGGGAGGAAACAGAGCTCACAGGCCAGTTAGTTTAGCCTAATTGGTGAGTGCTAGGTCTCAGTGAGACACCCTGTCTAACAAACAAGGCGAGGGCTCCTGAGAAATGGCACCCAAGACTGACATCTGTCCTCCGCTTGTATGTACATATATGTAGGTACTCCTGTGCATATTTGTGAATATCCCCAACACACACACACACACACACACACACACACACACACACACACACCCCAACTGCAGAACTTCTTAAAAGAAGAAATACACATGGCTAACAATGACAACTCTGTTATTTCCAATCCCAAGGCCCCATTAGGCCCCAGTGGCCTCTCTTCTCCTGAAGAAGGGGTGCATATTCTGCGCCCAGAGTCTCCAGCCTGCAGCATCATCACTGCCAAAGCCTCTGTAGTAATTTGTCATCAGTTTTCTTGGGATTTTACAGTTACAGTAACAATAAGCTTTGGACCCAACAGAATTGTGGTAATTTCTCACTACTAATGTGATTAGTATTTTTGTTCGTTTGTGTTTGGAATCCATTAGCATAAAATTTATATCCAATAATACCAATTGTGGTTTTTAATACTTGTGAAAATGGCTGTGAGATATAAGTCCCTAATAAGGAAAGCACTTTTTTTTTTGTGGGAAAAGAAGTTTTAGTTGCATCATGGCTGGAATGGGGCGCTTTGATGGAGGATATAAAGTACAAAGGGCTGGGAGCAGAGTTTGTTGAAGTTTTCAAACAAGCCCTCTGGTTACGCAGAGGACATATTTCTATTCTAGGAGGATCCATCTTCTTGCTCCTTTTTATGTTGGTTCCTCCCTGACTTGCAGGAAAATATAAATTGTGTGCTCTCAGGGAAGGATATTTAAGGCCATGAATCTTTTGGAGCTGAAAGGACCTTGGAATCACTGAACTGAGCTGGATTTTCAAGGAACTAGGAGAAGGGTGTCATGGCTAAAGATAGGTGCCATGGCCAGCTGAGGCTCCATTCTAAGTTGGTAAGCAGTGGGATGGTGGGGTGCGGTTGGGAAGGTCCATGGGTGAAAAATGTCTGTTCAGTATCATGGGACCCATGCTGTGAAATTCACAGCATTTGCATGTTGAAATCTTTATCAGCTTTGGAACAAGAGTTCCATGTCTATTTGGAGTCCTACAATTCATACACCAGATTCTGTGCATAGACTTTGGAGCCAGACAAACTTGGGTTTGAAGTCCTGGGCTTTTCTGTGATTGACTGCACCTTCTCCTCATCTGTAGGACTAGAATACTAACATGGTCCTCTCAGACTTGGGTGCAAGGAGGGGTAATGAGAGATATCCAGTACACAGGAGGTCGGGGACATGGTCTTAGGTAGACACACAAGCCAGGAGACTTGCCAGCTGGGTCATGTATAGCCAACTAGTTAGGTTCACACCACAGACGCATTTTCTGAAGTGGGGTATTCTAAGTACTGAAGTCCTGCCCATGATTCTCAACTTGTCATGACAACGAGACTTTATGTTTACCAATGAAATATAATACCAGTTTAAATTTTTAAAATTTGTTGCTGTTGTTGTTGTTGTTGTGTGTGCGTGCGTGCATGTGTGTGTACATGCCACAACACATATGTGGAAATAAGAGAACAACTTTAAGGAGTTGGTTCTCTTCCTTCATCTTTACATGGCTTCCAGGGATTGAATTCATGTGCAGATCTCCAGGCTTGTGTGGCAGGTGCCTCTACCTGCTGAGCCATCTGTCTGGCTTGCAACCTCAATTTTGAATGCTTTCTGCATATGTCTCTAATTACAGGACCCTCTCCAGAATGTCAACAAGCGAGACTGGCCCTAGTGGGAAGACACCTTGGTCTTGAATTCATGGACCAGCTTCATCCTTTCTTTATAACAAATGGCTTTCAGCATCCCATTCCTCAGAGCTGGATGATCATGATTTCACGCCTTAGAGCTAGGAAATGGACCTTTGGGATTCCAGACAAAGGGTCCCCACTGGCAAGTCAGACACACTAGCACCAACGTGAAAGGTGTTGGGCACCGTGGACTCTCAGACCCTGAATTTTCTATGATCCCTTGCCTGCCGGAGTAAACAGCTTGTTTTTCTGTGCTTACAGCTGCTCTGGGCATGAGATCCTCATGAGTTCCTGATGACAGGGGAGTGGTTTCCGGTGGGCTTGCAGCTGAAAAATCCCGAGAGCTAGGGCATGGCCATTAGTCAAGGAGAAGGCTATATAAGCTGTTCTGGAACACAATAAAAGGGGGCATTCTTGTTTCAAGAGTGACCCATGTCTCTGTGTGGTTTTAATCCCCAAACCCTTGCCAGATGGTGGTTCCAGGTGGTACAGGCGCCACAGGAGGGGCCACTCATGACTTGGCTATAGCCTGAAGAGTCATGCCATTGTGAGGCATGCCTGAGTCAGAGAAACTGGGCAGTTAGAAGGCTGACACTGTGGGCTGGAGTTGTGGCTCAGTTAATAGCATGGTGCCCTAACACACAGGTTTGATCCCAAGCACTGCACAAAACTTGGCATAGTGGTGCATGCCTGCAACCCTAGGACTCAGGAGGTGGACACAGGAAGACTGAGAACCCCAGGTCATCTTCAGTTACAGAGAAGGGTGATTTGATAATTAATACCATGCAATGTTAAAAAATTTCACCAAGCCTTTCATTATCTCAAACAAATAGAAGAGACTTTGAATCAAACACCTAGCCTGTAGTCCAAAAGGATCCCCAGGGCATTATGAAGGAGCAGGGTGACTTCAGCTGCATTCAATTCAGGATTGTGGACAGCTTGGAGGCCAGATGGTAGACTTCAGGGAAGCCCCGGGTCTGGGCTCTGCTCAGCCTCTGATCACACACCCATCAGAACACAACAGGGGCACCATGTATCTGGGACCCTCTCCATCATCTTGGGACACGCAAGGCGGGAGGAGGAGAATGGTGGCCTCTCAGTGACCTGCACTGTGCAATGGCCACACCCCAAGCACAGCTCGCCTTTCTCTTGTCCCAGACAGCTGGGGTCAGTGAGGCATGAATGCCTGAGTAGCTCTCTCACGCCGGAGGGGCTTCTGTGGGAACAAAACTGCTGTTCCTGCAAGACCCTCTTCTCTCAACCTCTATTTGCTGTTAACTAGCCCAGGCTTTTGATGAGGGATGGCCCATTGTCAGGTAAACACATTGACAAGAATAATGGGTCATTCATTCTGCTTCCCCCAGTAGATGCTAGGACCTCGATAATGGGGCAGCTCCGGATCCCCTGGGCTCACATGATATGGCTCACAGGAGTTGTATCAGCACATGACGATTCTGACTAATGACCAGCAAATTTATCAGACATCAGGCGCTTCAAGACACTGTTGCAAAACACCACATGCCAACACATAAAGCGTCTATTTTCAGAAGCGACAATTTGTTTAGACAGCTTGAACGTCATCCTCCACCCTCAAAGCCATAGTATGAAACCATAAATCACCCTTTGCCCTCTCAGGAGACCAGAAATCTGTCATCCCAGCAACCGGTCAACAGCGGCATTTAGCATACAGAAGCCAGAGGATGCTTGAGTTCAGGGAGAGAAACAGACACTCTACCGCATATTTCAAAGTCCTGGAAGTGAAACCAGGGATGCTCTGACCTCATTTCTAGCTGTCGGCTTATCCAGGAGCCTGTTCTTACCTGTTGTCGAATCTCTTCCTCCATTTTCACTGGTGAGCCCAGCTCAGCAACTTGTTTGACACCTTCGCTGGCGTACCCTCCATACTCCCACAGCACATAGTTCTTGGAGTGGGACCCGCCAATGATGGCAGACCAGTGATTGGCCCGACCTGGAAGTCAATCAGGATGCAGATGTCAGTGCGGATGGGGCTGAAATTCGAACCTCCTCAGTGATGGGGAGGAGGGGAAACTTGAAAGGCTCAGCCAGTACTGATCAGGTATTGCTCTGTCTTAATCCAACACTACTTAGGGATTAGGCAGAATCTCTACTAACCAGAAGTCTGGAGATGATGCAGAAAAGTGAACAGCACGCACCTCAAGGAGACAGTCTAAGACACCTCTGTCTAAGGGGTTCTCTGAGAGGGGGCCAGTTGAGAGAATTTGAAAAGTTGGTCAAATTTGTAAGGCAAAATAGAAAGGAAGGGTTACTTCTGGCAGCTCAGAAACATGGATTAACAGTGTGCTTGGAGAACCATCAGTAACTCAGCGCTGCAGTGCCGCTGTCAGTGGAGAATTAGGAGGTGATGTCACGGAGGGAGAAGGAACCTGCTCACAGAGGGTACCACTCTCAGTGCGTTGGGATGCCATCGGAGAAGATCTGATAGCCACTGAAGGACTCTGATCAGGGGAGCGATGTGACTGCATTTGCATTTTAGACAAGTCACCCAGGCGGGGGGGGGGGCATGCAGCGGAGGGAGCAGAATGGAGGGGAGATCTTGGGAGGTGAGCGAAGAGCAGAAGCTGAAGTGTGGGTGGGAAGAGGCTTTCATTCTCAGGACTTAACATGGCTTTGTTCCGTTGACTTTATTACATTCCCAGATGAGGGGTGAGCGGGCTAGCCACATTCAGAGGGTGGGGTGGGCAATCTGGGTGTGTGGTGGCCTCCAGACCACAGAGGACTGGTGATGACAATCACAGAGGGATGGTGGGCAGTAGTGGGGTGCAAGAGGGATCTCGGCAATATTTGAACAAGACCATAATAGAATGTGGCTTGAGGGTTCTTATCAAAGTTCCTAAGGAAGTGAAGAACAGGGAATTGACACTCAATGCCAGTACCATGCTGGGCTTCTTTTTAGACACAAATACTATAGAGTGTAGATGTAAATACTACAGAAGTGTCACGTACACTTCATAGGACTGGCTCAAATTTCAGTCATTCTTTGGCTGGTTTTACAAAGTCTTAAAGAACACTTACAGGCACAGTGAAGGGGAAAATTTGAATTAGATAAACCCAAATGACACTTTTGGTTAACCACTGTATGTCCTAGAGTAGGCAGAACTCTTCACTCCATCCCATCATATTCAAGAAGGACTTTGAAGAGGCTTGGTCTCTTTATACAGCAGCCATCACTCCCCAAAGGCTTCCTACTCCAGGGTCACATCAAGTACAAGCACATAAAGCCAAGGGGCACCCTCCAAGCCTCCTGAGGGCAGCCACACCCCTCCCAGGCAGATGACATCACCTCGTGGGTCAGTCCAATTGTTGCTATTTCTTATACATCGGAGAAATGCAAGCTTCATGTTTATCCCCAGAAAAGGCAGGTGGAGACGTGACCAGCTCTTTCTATAACTCATTTCCTGGGCAGTAAGAAGGCTTAGCTGTCATTTAACTATGAGGATACTTGTAAAGGCATAGCCTGGTAATCCACGGTGACCCTTTGCTTGTAAGCCAAACACAGGGAGATTGACTTCAGCATCTCTTGCTTTCCACCATGCTGTTCCACTGAAATATCCCCTATGTTAAGGATTGTCCTAGCCGAAATTCTGTACCTAAGGAGCATTATTGTTTCCTCTGTACTGTCTTTCTTGGCTTGGATCGCTTTTGTTCCTCCTTTGTGCTTGTCCTGATTAATCTCAACTGTCAGTATGATAAAGCTTAGAGTCATCTGAGGGGAGAAACTCAGGTCAGATTATGAGCATGTCTTAGGGGGACTGTCTTGATTATTAATTGATGTAGGATGATCCAGCTCATGGTGGGTAGCACCATTCCCTGGGCAGGAAGTCCTGGGCTGTCTAAGAAATCTAGCTAAGTGAATGAGAAATCTAGCATTTCTCTATGGTTGCTGCTATTGTTTCTGTGTGCTTTATTGCCCTGACTGTGACATGGAGGTGTAAGCCAGTGATGTCTGTCACAGCAACAGAAAGGAAACTAAATGATCACTCAGAAGCTTCCCAAGGCCATCTTTGGCTGACTTAGGCTCCTGCCTCGTGTGTCCCCAACAGTACGGACCATATTTACTATCACTGTAGACCTACTAGGGTGTAGACTCATGAAGGAGTCTGTCTTCACCCCTGTTCCCGAGGTGTGCTTTCACCTCATGCTTCCAGCAGCATTTTACACAATCAGATGGGAAAGTGCCTGAAACCCTGGGCTCACATGGGCACAATTTAATTCAACACAGTTAAATTCAAGTTCAGTGCAGCACGGACCCTGACTTCTACTAAACCAAGGACTCAGCAGTGCTCTCTGCTGTTGGAAAACAAAGACCGATAAGACGGCATTGGACTCTTGAGTCAAGGGATGAGGGTTCCATCCCTGCATTCCCATATTCTAGCTGTGCAAACTCTCAAACTCAGTTTCTTTATGTACCCACATTCCAGCTTCCTCGTTCCTACTATGAGAACACTTACCACACTGACCTTTTAGGAGAGTTAAATGAAATTATTAAAAAATGAGATGTTATCTATATATGACATCAACCTAGGACAGAGCAGACACTCAATAAATATGGCTCACCCATTTTGTAGCTGTTGGAGTAGCTTAAAAAATGAGAAAGACTTGAAGCCTACCCTTACTTCACTATGAGAAACAAACATGTATTATGACAGAAAGAAAATGGGAATGAGCATGTTCATGGGGAATCAGAAGATGGATCCAGATGGGTCTCTCTACCTTACCCATTCAACTTCCATTAGCTAAGTGCCAAACACAGTGGCAGGCCATAATGACTGACAGGAATAGGACATGGCGCTTGCCCTGAGGGACTCACAGTCTGGGGTGGGGAAACAGATGGAAGAGCAGATTAGTTCATCAGGGTTATCATACAATAACACAGGGGATGAAAGAGCCAACTCCAAATTCCTTAAATGCAATGACTCAAGGTCGAGAAGCCTGTGCAGAGAGGCAGGCACCCCCAGAGGGGGCTCTGTCTTTGACTCTCTTACTCTCTTGACTAAAATTCACTCTGTGCCTTCAGCCTGCTAAGCACCGCAGTGGTTAGTTCCCCAGAGGGACTTTGCAGAGCCTGCCTTCAAACTTCAACACAGTGGCATCAGTTCAATAAGAACTCTGCAAGGCGCTTGGCTAGGGCGAGGGGCGAGATGCTATCCTCCCAGAAAAGGGGGCAAGGCAAGCACCAATGGGAAGACAGCTGGTGTCAAAAGGGGCATCCATGCAGCAGAGCATCAATCACTCAGCTGCAGATCAGTACAGGGAAAGAGACAGGGTGACCTGAAGTCAGAAGGTTCAACCTCTAAGAGATTCAGTTCTTCTTTATTTATGGATTTGTTTGTTTGCTTCATGTGGTTCTTAGACCAAACCCCAGCACCTTCCACACTGTAGGCAAAAGCCCTATCATTCACTGACCTACACTCCAAGTTCTCCTTTCTTTTAAAATACAGGCGACAGTTACAAGTTTGACCATCTTCCTGAGTTGTACAACTTAATTGGGCTGATTTGGAAGGAACTATGAAAGCTATAAGATGTTCTCTGCATCATTTAAGATAGAGACCTCCATAGGAACGTTCTCAGTATCACCCTGGGGTGGGGGTTGGGGAGGAGAGACAGAAAGAGAGAAAGAGAGAGAGAGAGAGAGAGACAGAGAGAGTGCTTCCCATGGGAAGGCACAAGAATCTAGGAGCTGGAGAGATGGCTCAGTGGTTAAATGTTGGCTGCTCTTGCAGGAGACCCAGGTTCAACTTCCAGCACCCACATGACATCTCATAACTGCCCCTAACTCCAGAAGTTCTGACACCCTCTTCTGGTCTCCCTGGGTACTGCTTGCACATGACACACACACACACACACACACACACACACACACACACGCAAACCACAAACATGAACTCACAAATATACAATCTGGAGACTGGGCCAGACAGTGGTGCAGCTCCTATCCTGTCCTGAAGGCCTGAGACCTTTCTAAATGCATAGTTCTGCAAGTCACCAGTTAGCTCAAGACCCAGGAAGACTCAGTGTTACAGCTCAAATCCAAAGATGTAGTAAGGGAAGGGTGATATCACCAGACTCTCAGTGTTGTAACGAGGCTGAAGTCCATCAAATAAAAATAAGCAATAAAATTAAATCTGAACAGGGCAGGACAAAGCCAGATCAGTTTCCGGAAGGCATGATGGCCAATAGGAATGTGCTTGGGCAACTGGATGGCAGTGAGAACCAGTTGAGAAGACAGAAATACTGGGTATAAAAATGTCTGAATCTAAAATAATCTAGATGGGATCCAGTAGCATAGTACTAGTAGAATGAGGTGGTCAATAGATTCCAGTTAGTTGGAAGGAAATAAACTCTAAAAAATAAGGGAGGGGAGAAGAAGAAGTTTCAGGTATTAGAAAGTATGGTTGTAAGGGGTAAGATTAATGCTTGTCGATCTCTTAAAAGAATAATCAGGATGTCACCCCTGTTGTCCCCAGTGAGACAGTGAGGTCTCAGTCTCAGAAGACAGAGAAAAGCCAGAGACTATTACTAACCCTTTCTCCTCATAGGCGGGGGCATAGTTGTTTGGTTTGGCAAGCCCCTCAGTAGCTCCAATAGTGTCCAAGTGGCCTACACCAATCTGGTGTTGTGTGGCTATTTCCTTGGCATTAAAAGAAGCTCATAGGACTCAGGAAGTAAATGAAACTTACAAGTCTCAGGAAGCTTCTAAAACCTGTAAGAGTTACAGGGCTCAGCCCCCAGTGTTACATAAGCAGCAGTAACTGCTGCGGAGAGAAGAGACTCTGACCTGCAGACCTGCATGCAAGTCAAGCAGAGAGCGCTAGGAACGCAGCTTTCCTGAGCTGTCACCATGCTGAGGTGGGGTCTTCTGTGGTGCTGCTGCTTTTGTTTTACCAACTGTGAGGTACCCACTTGAATGAGAAACATCCTTCATGGTCCCAGGTATTTGAATACTTGGTCCTTAGTCGGTAGCCCTATTTGGAGAAGTTTTAGGTGGCCTTGCAGGAGGAAGTCCGTCTCTAGAGTAGGTCTTGACATTAAAAGTCTCATTTATCTCTGTTTCACTCTTTCCACTTCATGCTTATAGCTGAAGACGTGAGCTTTCCACTCTGTCTCACCTCTGTCACGTGTGTGCCCCTTACTGCCATGATTCCTGGCCATGATGGACTCTTACCCTTCTGGAACCGTAAGCCTAAATAAACTCTTCTATAAGTTGTTTCAGTCATGGTGTTTTTATTACAGCAACAGAAAAAGCATCCCTCACCCACATTTCCGTAAGTAACAAGTAAAGCCATGTAAACCAGGCCTAAACATGTATTTCCAAGGGCTTAGATGAAACGTTCGTGGGACAGGCATGTGGGAAACTGTGAGGAAGAATGAATATATCTGTGCATTTGTGATGCTGATGGATGACCAAGTGTGTTTGCCTAAAAAGGCACATCAGGCTGATGTCTTAAATGTATGTATTCAATATTTTATACACTGACAGCCTCCTTGGTCTCTTCTCTGCTCTCAGCTCTGGTAGTAAATTGCCAGTGTCTGCAAATATGCCAAAAGACCCAAATCCATCATGGGAGAAACACATCCACATTTTGTCTGGTGCTGAGGCAGGCACGTTCCATGATGGGCAGAGTCTTTGAGGTCCTCTGCATGATGGGTAATTTAATGTGTCAACTTGAATATGTTAAGGAGAGGACAGACATTTGGCCAGGCATTCTAAATGCAACTCTGAGGGTGTCAAAAGAAGACTATCATTTGAACTGGTAGATACACTAAATCGGATTGCTCTCTCTGAAGAAGTGGACCCCACCCAGTCAGCCGAGGACCCAATTAGAACACCAAGGTTGATTCTGTAGTAATGCAGATTTCCTGCTGTCTATCTGCCTCCAAGCCAGGGAATCATTTCATCGTTGCTTCCTTGGATTTGAGCTGTTAACACTGAGTCTTGCTGAGTCTTGAGTCAACTGGTGTCTTGTAGAACTACACATTTAGAGGGGTCTCAGGCCTTCAGAGCAGGATAGAAACTGTACCACTGTCTGGCCCCCGCCTCCAGGTTGCTAGCTGTATACTTGCGGCTGCATGGTCTTCATGTCTGAGTGAGTCAATTCCTTATAAATAATCTCTTTGTATATAGATTTGCATCCACAACCTCCTGCTTCTGTTTCTCTGGAGAATGCTGACTAACTCAGCAGGTGTTCAGCAACGGCCCACATTTCCTGGCCAGTTGCTGAGATCTCCTGCCAAACCTAGTCCGGTCCAAGCACCCATTCATTTCCTTGATGTCTATTCACAGAGCTTCCTAGCGGAGTGTACTAGCCCTTAGTGATGGATCCATTCAAGCCCTGCTGCCTCACCCCAGCCTCGTGCACAGTCCTCTTTGTTCTGGGTCTTTGCTGGGCCCTGGTGTCGCAGCCACACCAATCGGTTCTCTGATCTCTATGTTCTGTCTTTTCTTAGTAGAACTGAACTGTGTCTCTTACTAGGTGACCTTATCATTTACATCTCTTCAAGACCAAGGTCAAGCCATCTACAGACTCCTGCATGCACCCCATGGCCAGCAGCTAACCGGAAACTGTTGAGGAGCTGACAGTTTTATATACTTACGTTGTCTTAGACCTCACTCTCTGCTTGGCTTTGCAACAGGGCCCCTAGGCCCGCCTGAGCCCGGGCTCTGTCTAATTTCCAATGCTTCGGATTTGGCTACAGAACTTGGCTTCTGTCAAACTGCAGCTGGGTGCTGCCCAGGACACAGCTTATATGTACGCTTGGGCTCTTCCCGCTCTTGGCCACTCCAGGGACCCTGTCCCCTGTGCTCTTCAGGACCCTGTCCTCACGTGACAGAAAACCTGCACGAGAAGGTTCTGTTAACAGCCTGGAACTCCTCCATTCCCATCTTCCTGGCTTCTCCACTTAGCTGTCACTTTTTTCCTTCACTAAGGGCTCAAGGAAAGTCCATTTCAACCCAGAAAACCTGTTCTTAGGAAACGGATTTGATCGGCGTTGTCTTTTCCATCTCCTCTGATGCCTTCAGCAAGACTCCACTGTTACCTATTACATCATCAGTGAACACTTACTTGGCTCACACTGTGCATCCAACTAGGGACTACCAGGCTAGAACTGCCTGGTTTTTGTTCCAATAATGCTTTATATTTTATTCATCATCTATGTATTGCATTCGTGCCACAGTGGCAAAGTCGAGTAGTTTGGTTTGCAAGGTCTAAAGTACTCACCATCTGGCCCTTTATAAACTGTTTGCCAAGACCTGTGCCAAGCCATGGCAACTCTGAGGTGAGTCATTCAGTTGGAGGTGGGGTGAAGGGTGGAAAGGACCGGTCCTAACTGGACAACGACAACAAAGTATAAGTGATACAACTTTGATAAAGATGACAGCATATGAAAGTCTAAAGGAGTAGATGCTTAGCCTAGACAGTGCTGCAGGCTTCCTGGAAGAGGTAGACGAGATAGTCTAGTGGATAGGAGTTAAATGAGTTCATCAGGGTAGTGCCTCTGCAAGTGCCCCTCCCCCCATTTCAATAAAGAATGAATGACCTATGATGGGACAAAGAAGTCAAGGAGATCATGAAAGGATATGAATCGGGTCTTAATAAGAATTTTCAATTTTTCCTAGAAGGCAATGTAAAGCAAAGAAATGAACAAATCTACCACCCTCTCTATCTCTCTCTGTCTCTAGTAGTAATTAGGGTTGAACCTGGGGCCTCACACATGTAAGAGCTCAAACCACTGATCTACACCTCTAGTCTTCCACCCTTGAACTTAAGATCCCCCTGCCTTAGCCTCTTGAGTCGTGGAGATAGCAGGCCTTATCTATGAGTTGTGGCTAGAATAAGTTAATTTTATCTACAGTAAAACCCATCAAACCTGTCAGCTCATTTGGCTTCTGCTTCTGAGGGAGCTATAAGTCAGAGCAAATTATACAGAGTTCCTGTTTGCAGATGCTCAGAACAGACAGCAAAGGTCCCAGTCCCCGAGAGAAGGGAGAACACGAGAGCAGAGCCCGTGCTTTCCTGGGTTACAACAAAAGATGCTTTCTGGTTTGTAATGAAGAAAGGAGGGATGGGGCAGAGGATAAGGCAGACTAGCTGACCTGAGGAGGTGTGGACAGGAATGGGGACTGTCTGGGCAAACAGGATTTATGGGCTAGAATGCCGGAGAGAAGCAAGCTACAGGGAGAGAAGCTTCAGGGAGATACATTGTCCCCATAACGCATGCAAAATTAAGTGGCATGCGTGCAGGACGAGACTCCACAAGGCTCAGCAGAGATAAGAGACCAATGGAGAGTCCAAAGGCTGGAGATACAGGACTTCTAAAGCATCCATAGCTCAGAGGCTTTACTGACCACTCCAGGCACTGAATTGAGAACCTACTAAGAGCCACAGTTAGTGGTAAAGCAACTTTGTCTTAATGGGAGAGCGTACCTAGACTTACTTTAACCAAGTCCAGAAAATAGGTCTTGAAAAGGGAATCAGGCAGATTCACCAACAAATCAACCATTACCCGGAGCAAAGTCCACAGCCCTCTAAATGAAGTCCAGGCACTCAGCAATGGAGCCTTCACCGTGTCCATCATGCAATAAAGAAGTGACTGTATACAAGCCAGGTGCAATGTGGTGGAACACATCTGTAATCCCAGTGCTGGGGGAGGGGTGTGATGGTGGTGGAGGTTTAGGCAAGTGGCGACATTGGCCAGCCAGACTACCTGAACCAATGGGATCCAGGTTCACTGAGAGACTCTGCTTCAGAAAATAAGGGAGAGAAACTGAAATAGACACTCACCATTGGCTTCTGGCATCCACACACACACACACACACACACAATATGTGTACATGTGTGCTAACACACAGACCACACACACACACACTAACACACACACACACACACACAATTAGAGACACATAGAAACAATAAAATATGGTCAAGATCCTGAGGAAAATTAGCTAATAGAAGGAGTTCCTGAGATTATAGACAGACAGGAGTGACATACACGGACTGTAAAATAGCTATTATCAATTCTCAAGAATTTAAGAAAAAGATGGATGTAATGAGTGAACAGATGGGAAATATTGGCAGAGAAATATTTTGAGACACCAAATTCCAGAGGTGGAAACAAGAACACCGTATTCAGATACAGTAAAGGAAAATACCAGTAAACCGAAAGAGGATCATAGAGACACAACTCAAAGTGAAGGAGAGAAGGATGAAAGGCTGGAAGAACTCATCCTGGAGTCCCAGTGACAGATGAATGAAGATCAGTGGGTTAAATGGAGCCCTACAGGGTAGGATAGAGAGGCGGCTGAGTCAGGGGGGAATCTGAGCAAACAAGGCTCGAAATTTCCTGAAATCCTAGGAAAAGTACCAACCTCCCAAATCCCAGAAGCTCCCCGCCCCCATACACCAAGGATAAAAAAGCAAAGCAAATTACACCTAAAAGAATAAAGCGAAGACCCAATAAAATGAAATAAAGGAAAGAAAGTGACAGATAAGCCATCATCATTTGAGAGAGATAACGATTAAGGTCTTAAAAAGCAATAAAGGACACATCACAATTAGAACAGAAAAGAAAAACCCCCTGGCTCAAAACCAAGGCAGACCCAGAGACAACGAAATGACACCTTTAACATTTTAAAAGAAATAAAACCCATCATCTTAGAATTCTATTACCTTGTAAAAATATTCTTCAGTGATGAGTGTAAAACAAAGCATGTTTTTTTTTTTTGATAAATGAAAGCTGAGCAAATTTATGACTAGCACATCTGTAGCTTATGAAATATTAAAGGAAGTTCTTCAGGCCGAAGGGAAATGAAAACAGATGGCTGTGCATATCTGCATGAAGCGATGGAAAGTTCTGGAAATGGTAAATGCGTGGGTGAGAGGCATCGTTCAGCCCTCCCTGCCACTGAAGAGTCTCTCCCTCTGAGCAGAATTTCAAATCCTCCTCTCTGGGCGATCACTTCCGTCAGTGCTCTCTTCCTCAAAGCCCATCCTTTGTCTTCTCCTGTTCGCAAGCCTGGGCTGGCTGTTCCCACTCTCTGCTCCCCTGTGTGCTTCTCCTTGTAGCCTGAACCCCAGCTCCCCCTCCATTCTTCTACCCAGGCTTTAAGGCTTTGGCTTTTGCTGCTCTCTTCTCTTTGGATGGGCAGGTGCTGGGGACAATTGGAGAAATACTATTGTGTGCCTTCTTTATTTCCCGTTAAAATAAAAGCGTGCTTTCAATTGAGTGACAGTCCCCCCTCTTAAAATACTGGCTCACAAGTTTTGGCCACAGCATGCTGTCAGATAGCTACCCCCACAGTGAAGACACAGAGCAGTCCTCCGGTCCCTTTAGTTCTCATGTGACTGCAATCAATCCCATTTCACCACCCCACTCCTGACAGGCTCTGGTTTCTTTCCCTATAGTTCAATCATTTTCAGATTATAAGTACTATAATTATTATAAGCACACAGTCTTAAATTGAATTTATTATCCAAAGGAGCCCTGAGATCCTCTTTGTGGACAGGGTTCATTTCCTGGGCTCCTACCTTGTCTTCCTGTCTGCTCACAGGCCCATAGAGCTCCTTCATATAATGGTGTTGCTTCGGTCCTTCCTTCCAGTTCACCTCTGTCAGCTCCCTGCCCTAACTCCAGAAGCAGGAGCCTTAACTGTGTACCCCAGTTATGTCAGAGACCCTGCTGTCTGTCTGCAGGCCTGAGTCATTCTGCTGCTAGTATCCTACCACGCGCTCTACTTGTCCAGTGGGTTTCTGGACCCCTGGTGCTGGCACACCTGAACCCCAAGCTACACTAGTTCCATCTCTTAGCAATGCTCCATGCTACACCCTTCCCAATTGGACGGGTCCTTCCTTTGTGTCTTGGTGTGCTCACAGTCCAACCTTCCCTGGGGAACTAAAATATTAAGATCAAGTATAACTAGTTCTGGAAATTTTTGACACAGCAGGATCCGTACCAAGGGAATCTATATTGATTTGCTTTCATAGCCCAGGAATGACCCAGGAGAAACCAATGGGAATGGTTTCTGCTATCATTCCCATTTCACAGATGATTAAATTGACTCTAACAACTTGAGTTCATACAGCAAGAGGGTCTGTTTCTGAAGCTTTGACAAGTGCCTTGGAGAACTGGGGAGTTACAGCTCTTAAAGATACCCCTTGGCTTATGGGGGCATTAATGACACTAAAAGACCATTTTTGCAAGAAAGTCTTGGAACCACAGACTGTACACATCTCCAAGGTCTGTTGACCTTCAGTGACCTCAATAATAGATGCTTAGGCTGATGTTCCTTCTCTCCCCTGTCCCCTTTATCCTCTGCCCTCTGTAAACACTACCTGCAGTTCCTGCTTCAGGTTATATACTTTTGGGGAAACCTAAACCTGCGACATGGCTCATTCTTTTAAGCCCATGTATCTAGGCTTAGGTTCCATACAGTAATTGTGTCTTTTAGACAAGATTCTCCTCTAGCTTTTGTAAAAAGAATACAGATGCTGTCCCACCATTCTCTCTCCCAAAGCGAGGGATGCTGTCCTCATTGTCGTTATCACCCGTCAGCATCAGCACCACAGCCACTGTGATTTCCTGAACGTGTTCCTGGTATCACACACTTCATAGACCTGAGCAAGTATCCTCCCATTCTCATGGTGGTCCTGTGAGCAGGCATTTACTATACTTTACATTATGGGTGTGAAAACGTAATTGCTAGCAAGTAGCAGGCCTAAGATAGACTGTCTTCCAGGCTTCAGTTATACCATATCTACGTCACAAATGGCTCACAGTTTGAGCCAAGGCTAAATTTTGTGCAGAGGTAAACATATGGCTCTCACTGAGAGTCAAGAATAGCAGGAGAAGTATGATGGTGCTATTTGGAGCACTGGCTTTTGTGTTCAAAAGGTTCTGCTTTCTGCTAGATGGTAGTAGTGCAATCCTTTAATCCCAGCACTTGGGAGGCAGAAGCAAGCAGATCAGAGTTTGAGGCCAGCCTGGTCTGCAGAGTGAGTTCTAGGATAACCAGGGCTACACAGAGAGACCCTGTGTCAAACAAAACAAAACAATTCGGCGTTCTTAGGACTCGGTCTTTTCTGCCCAGTTTTGAACTTCCGCCTCTAGAACCTAGACAACCACCGATTCTCATTTCAAAGGCAAAGGCCATAATTCCAGGCACTCTGAACTCCCCTCCCCATTGCTGCTCCAGGGACTGCTTGATGGTTTAATGCACACTGGCCAATAACACTGGAATTACAACTGCAGAAAGAGACGCTTTGTTTGAAAGTGTGCTCCTGCTCTGACTTCTCCATGTATAGACTGTTTTATACAGGAGAGGAACTGCATCTCTGCCTCTTCCAAATGCTCAGCACACCAATCCTACCAAGCCCAATGGAGGAATTTGTGGCATTGGCTATGATAATTCTGGCAACATTTATCTAATTTTTAAGATCGAGGCACTAGTTTTTAAAAATTTTATAAAACACTACAAAACATTACAGACTCCTGCTCCAACTGAATTTTCCACACTGGAATCTTAGCTCTCAGCCGAGCCCTGTACACATGGAAGGTGATATTTTTCTGGGTTTGGAAGTCTTTGCCGCAGCAGAAGGAAGTGGTAAGAACTAGGGCTCACCGGGCATCTGCCTGTGCCAGGTGCTTTCTTATGATCTGTCTAATTTATTTCACAATCTCATGTCATCGATGAAGAAACAGGCTGAGAGGATCTGGGACCTGCCAGGGGACACATGGCCACTGAGTGGCTAAAACAGGACTTGGCTCAAGACTGTGTTATCTTTGGGAAAGCTTTCTGTTTTAATAAGGAAAAGACTAGAAGCTTAGTGCAGTTTGCTAAGGTAATAATAGAACCAAAATCTATTGAAGGAAGCGTGCATGTGTGTGTGCCTATCTATGAGTAGTAAGAGGAGAATCGAGCTGTATTTAAAACCAATCCACTACAAAATTAAAGATAAATGTGAAGACAAGGGACTGGAGAGATGGCCCAGTGGTTAGGTGCACAGTGCCCTACAAAAGACCTGGGTTTGGTTCCCAGGCCCCACGGTCAGCAGTTTGCAGCCACCTCTGCCTTCAGTTCCAGGTAATCTGACACTTTCTTCTGGTCTCTGCAGGTACTCCACCCCACATATAAAAATAAATCCACATCTTTGAAAAAGGAAAGATAGAAGAAGTCCAACCTTTTTCATGACAGCAGGAACAGAAAGTCCAAATAAGACATTCCAAGCTCTACATCCAGACATTTAGGAAGCCATTCAACTTCACAACCACGTGAGGTTTGTTCTGGTAAAACAAGGGTGATTCGACACTCCAGACTCAAGCACCCGAATCGTGCTAGCAGCAAACACACCGGTGGTGGCAGCATTTGACGGCATTTACTATCCATTCATTATACAAGAAACTCAGCACACTTAGAAAAGAAGTATTCATTTTCTGCTACAAAAATATCTAAAAACCCCTACCGTGCAAAGCATACTAAGTGAGAACAATTAAAGAGTTTTTCTGTAATTTTTGGAACAAGATAAGAATGCTCAGCATTCAATGTTCTACTGAACACTACTGGTGGTTTGATGGAGTTCAATAAGAAAAGAGAAGTTCAGAAAGAGAAGGGGTAAAGATTAGACAGGAACTGTGAGAGTACAAAATTGTACATATGCAAATTCCAAAATTATATATATATGTACATATATATATGTTAGAAGACTTATAATATAAAGCTGTCAAACCTCTGCAAATTTGTCTCTACATATGACAAAATCTCAATTAAACAGAAATGTATATACATCTTGCCCAGAGGATACACATATGGATGAATTGTTCATAATAGACCTGAATCAGAAACTAGCCAAACACTCATCTATAACAGCAAACAAATGAAACATGACCTATGTTAATGCAACGGACTCTTCCCCAGCCATTACAATGAAAAAGCCCAAAGCATTACAGCCACCCACATGAATGCGTCTCACAAGCTACGAAGTTGAATGAAGCGAGCCAGGAAGGGGCCCACTGTAAGATCCCATGTATAAAGAGGTATGAAAGAGGCATAATAAAGCCGGGGAGAAGTCAAGATGGTTGCTGTTAGGGTGAGGTGGAGACTAGAAGGCAAGCCGGAGCCCTGGTCACTCCTGACTTCACGTGAAGCGGCCCCTCTGCTCACGTTGGCTCTGCCCTTCTGCGTGTTGTAGGCCCCATACCAAGTTCTTCCGGGGTCTGGAGATGCAGCACAGTTGGTAGAGCGCTTGCCTAGCAAGCATGAAGCCACACACCTGCAGTCCCAGAACTTGGGAGGTGGAGGCGGAAACCTTAGAAATCCAAGATCAAGGTCATTCTCAGATGTGTTCTAAGTTTCAGGCTAGCCTTGGGGTACACGAGAACTTATCTCAAAAACAAAAGCCTAAAACTAAACAAAATCAAGAACAAGCTTATTTTAAAAGTTTTAAAGTTTATACTTATTTACATAGTGTGTGTGTGTGTGTGTGTCGGTGTGCATGTGTACAGCTTGCAGCAGCTGGTTCTCTCTCTACCCTGTGGTTCTCAGTCAGGGATCCAACTCATGTCAGGTGCCTTTACATTTTTTTTTAATGGGTGAGGTGGGCTGCTTGTCTCTGGAGCCCTGCTCTGGCTCCTAAGTACTTGATTTAAATTGAATGGAAAGGGAAGTTTGATCTCGTTGGGGTGGGGGCGGGGAGATGAAATAGATAGCAGAGTTGGGCAGTAAGTGAAGTCAGAGGTCAAAGGTTACACCCGGCATTAAAAAGTACTTTAAAATTAGTTCTTTGTATTTTGATTATATTCTGACTCTCCCAACTCTCCCCGCATCCGCTTTGCAAGACCAGGTTTATTTTTATTTTTATTTAAGTCAGAAATCAGTTATGCTGACTCAGGAATACTGCCTGGACCAATCAGGAAGGTCCTGTAAGACTGGAATTTTTACTGGACTTTGACCCATCAGAAAGGTGACTTCCGGGAGTTTGGTCAATCTTAATCTAACGCATACATTCTAAGAATAAGGCATGGTCTGAGACCTCAGAGGAAAGCCAGCTCTGGACTCTGCTCTAGAGGCCCCCAGGGTATTGGAGGATCAAACACAAGGATGGGGATTTACGCATCTGACTCTATATGGATCAGCCTAGCCACAGAGCAGAAGCGAGGGGCAGTCACCAATTCAGAGGGGAGGTGGGAAGGTTTCCGGGCAACAGGGCTTAGGCTGGAATCGGAAGACTGGCCTCAATCAGCCCCGTGGAAGAGGGTTGTGAGCGTGAGACACGGCCCTCGTGTCCACAGGCCTGGAGCGCAGAACAGAAGGCGCAGGAGGCATCTGGGAACAGACCAGATGCGGATCCAGAGTACAGTTTCGGAGGGCATATGAGGCTCGCCCAGGCGCAGTGCCAAGAAGCCAGTCAAAGAATTTGTGTTTTAACTCAGGCTGACACAACTTAATCCTAGATCTGTTGCTTCTCAGCTCCGAGGCTCTGGGCCAGTCACTTCTGCTTTGCCTCCAGCAGAACTTCTCCAGTTTCACCGTGAATGTGAGCTTCCGTGCAATACTCTCATGCTTGTGAGTGGGGTAGGGTGGGTGTCTGTACTGGAGCTGTCCTGAAGCCAGACGTCAGCCTCGGGACCATTCCTCAGGAGCGGTCTACTTTGGTTTGGAGTCAGTCTCTCACTGGCCTGAAGCTCGCTGACTTGGATATACTGGATGAGGGGCAGTGAATCCTAAGAATCTCCCTGCTTCTGCTCCCCCTTGCTGGGATGACAAAAAAAATGCTTCTACGTGCATTTTTTAAAATTTTTATTTATTTTTTGCATGAATCCTGATGTTCAACCTTAAATCCTTTTGTTTTTTCAGCAAGCACTTTGTAGATTGGGTTGTTCTCATAGGCCCCCCTCCTTGCAAGAATCAAGGGAAGAACATTGCCCTGTGAGGTCTTGTACATGGGCCTCAACGGGACAAAAGGCAGCAAAGAAGGACAAAGCTTAATGCATATCAGGCAGTCTTTAAATAGCTACAAATCAAAGCACATGCGAGGATTTAGATTCCATTATGAGAATGGTAGTTAAAAGTAAGAAACAGACATTAAAGTTAAGTTATAATAGTAGTTAGCCATTGTATAAAATTCTATATAATAGGATACAATATATGGCACTTAATACATAAAGAGCTCTTTTGAAAGGATCTATCTATCTATCTATCTATCTATCTATCTATCTATCTATCTATCATCTATCTATCCATCATCTAATTATTCATCTACCTATTTATCCATCCCTCATCTATCAATCATCTATATGTATGTATGTATGTATGTATGTATGTATGTATGTATCTGTCCATCTGCCTGTCTATCCATCTGTCTGTCTGTCTATCTATCTTATATTTTCTTTTATCCACACAATAGTCCTGGGTAGATAACTCAGACTCTTCTCTTTTATCAGGGTTCCAGGGACTCATAGGCCATCAGCTGCCATCTTTGGTTGCATACCTTAGGAACCTGGGAAAAGGAATTTTCTACATGAGGACACTGAGACACAGGGAGGTTGAATGCTACTCTAATAGCCCATGAGTGAGCACTAAGTGGAATAAAGATTCACTGTGATACCAGAGTTCCCAGTCTTCACCAATTGCTAACTATTGCATCCTTGTTAGAACAGCAATAGGATGGGGACACTAATCCCTTGTAAAATTCTTACAGACATAATGACTTGCTATTTCTAGAACTCAGGGTTGGGCTGAGCTGGAAAGATTTTCAGCCAGTTCATTAAAAAAAAAAACCCATAACAAAACAAAAACAAAAGCAAGCTTAATTAGTTCACTTTATTTCCCTTGTATAAAATTACTATCTAAAAATCACAGTGGGAACCTAGCCTTCTTCAGACTCTAATGTGTCCTTTTACCATGTGGTCAGAAAATTCCTGACAGGCAGACTTGCTACCTTAGTCTCTTTCCAGAGATTTGGTGCTATAGGCTGGAGATGTCATGAAAGGTTGTCTTGGAGAAGTTGCCCAGGGTGGCAGAGTAGTTCTGCAGGAAATGAGTCACTCACCAGATGTGGCCTTTGAGACATCTTGCTCTGGCCCTACTTCCCATTTACTATCTGCTTCCTGATGTGGATGCAAAGAGATCAGTCACCCCATACTTCAGCCACCATACCTTCCCCACAATAACTGACTGTATCCTTTGAACTGCAAGCCAAAAGGACCTCATCCTTCTTTAAATTGCTTCCCATTGGGTGTTTGGTTACAACAATGTGTAAAGGAACTAATAAAACTATTCATTTATTCCAGGCAACTAAGTTAAAAACTCATGACATTTTGTTAAATAAAACAATTGTTTCAAAACAGTTACAATGTTGTTCACATCAGGGTAGCCTAAGTACTAATGAAGAAAAAGCCTTGTAAGTGGTATGGAGAAGAAGTTTAAGACTCCATTTGCAACACAAAACCCAAGAAT
The DNA here is from genome assembly GCF_000317375.1 of Microtus ochrogaster. Classification (NCBI taxonomy): domain Eukaryota; kingdom Metazoa; phylum Chordata; class Mammalia; order Rodentia; family Cricetidae; genus Microtus; species Microtus ochrogaster. The sequence goes on along the minus strand of NC_022015.1, from coordinate 5,611,621 downwards.
CCCTGCAAACTGGGAAGATACTTGGCAGAAGTAAAGTAGCTGGCACATGACTCATGAGCCAGCTATGATTGTGAACAGTCAGCCTTACTTGGCAGAAACAGTCCTTCAGGGTGTATTTTCTACTCATTGTTTGGAAAATTTAAGCCCATAAATGCTGGAAGCTTCAGCAGAGCTTTGTGTGTATGATTCTGAGTCATCTTATTCATGTTTTTGGAACATATACAGCATCTTTTCTTATGAGTGTCTTAGGCTATCTAGAATACTTAGAATATTTCCTTTAAAATGAAGACATTTCTGCCATAGCAGATCTGGTACTGGGGCTAAGGGTATAGTGAGGGTTCCAACACCTCTTACTGTCTTTCCCTGGAGTCTGTCAAAAAAAAAAAAATTAGCGTCTGAGTTTAACCCAAGAATGGAATAAACCAGATATGGCGGTGTATACCTGTAATCCCAGCTGGAGGCAGAAGGATCAGAAGTTCAAAGTCGGTTTTGGTACAATCTGGACTGCACAAGTCTTCATCTAAAAAATGTTATCATGCAAGACCAGCATAAAACAGGGACACAGAAAGTAGACAGTGGAGGAAAGAGTATGTTTTCCACATAGGAGGGTTTGCCCAATGCAATTCCTGGTATTTGGATTATCTTTAAAATGCTAAGTATAATTACAGGCTCCGGGGTTTAGGATAATACAAGGAATCTTCCGCAAAGCTTTAGAGATTAAATGGGGGGCAGGATGCATTTAACTAAGGGAAATTTGCAAGAAGCTCTAGATTTTGTCCTTTGCAAGATTTTCTCAATATTTTCTCAGTAAGGGACAGAGTGGGCCCAGGAACCTGGTCCATCTCTTCATCCTCATACATTCATCTAATAGCCATAGGCATCTATTCTGTTTTATACAGGCTGGGTAGCAATGACCCTAGCCATGAACAAGACAAGGTCTCTATCCTGAGGGAATATCTCATTCTACTACAGGAGACACAGCAGGCATCCCTGCATCAGTCAGGATCACTGGGGACCCAGGCTGTGCTGCTGGAGTTGACAGGACACACTCTCCTCCGAGTGATTTTCAGGTATTTAGAGGGTCAGGCATCGGCCTCTGCATCATTAGTCCTCCCGTGGTTGCTGTTGCTCTTTATTGTGAAATGAAGTAATCATTTCAAAATTAAGCCGTTGCTCCAACCAGTGTAGCTTGTTTAATGAAGACAAAAAAGCCACGCAAATTGTGTTGAAGGAGCAGTTTCATAGTAGATTTCCAACAAGAAATACAAAGAAGCCCTGTAAATGGGGAGAATGTATCCTAAGCTGGTCTCTAGCCTGAGGTTCTCCCGAGTGCTGGGAATACAAGTGCTTGCTACTCTACTCAGGTTCACCTAGGTTTCTTGAATATTTGTCATCTATTAATAAAGTCCTCCGATGAGCAAAATATAAAGAAAAATTCTCTTTTTCCATGGAATCGTCCCCTCAAAGCTGGCTGCTGGGTCAGTTTCAAAGTCACTTTTACTCTCTAGTCATTCTACTGTACAGTTGGTTTGAGAAAACAGCCTTAATCTTCCTTCAGGATTAACCTTGAGTTTTGTAAGCTTTAAATTATATAACTATCCTTGGGAAACTGGAAACCAGCAGTAACTGAGCTAAACCATAAGTAGTGAGGAGGGTACAACAGGCTCTACAGAGGCTCTGAGAACTGGAATAGCCAATGAGGGATGTCAGAGACGGTGCTTTGAAGAAGAGATGGTTTGGGCTGAAATAATAAGGCAAGCGAAACCTAGTTAGACACAAAGAAAAATCATTCCAGGGCTTAGCTCAAAAGTTTTGTTGTTTGTTTGTGTGTGCGTAGTGTATGCATGTGTAGTGTATGTGTGTGTGTGTGTGTGTGTGTGTGTGGTGTATGCACAGGTGTGAGTGGGGGTGCACATGTCCCCATATGCATGCAGAGGTCAGAAGAGGATATGTTGGGTATCCTGCTCTGTTACTCTGTTTTATTCCCTTGAGACAGGCTCTTTATCACTGAACCTGAAGTGAGGTGGCCAGCCAGCAAGCCCTAGCCCTACAAATTCTGTCCTTATGTCCCTCCCACCCTGCAAGACTGAGGTGACAGGTGCCTGAAGAGACCACACATACCTTTTCATGTGGGTGCTAGGGATTTGTACTGGTGCAATGAGCCCTCTTCTCCACTGTGGTGGTTAGAATAAAAACGGCCCCCATGGGCACATATATTTGAATGCTTAGACACCGAGGAGGTGCACTACTTAAGCAGGATTAGACCATTAGGAAGTTGGGGTCTTTTTGTAGTAGGTGTGGCCTTCTTAGAGGAAGTGTATCATGGCAGGGGGGGGGGGCAGTTTTTAAGGTCCAGTCTCTCCTACGTTCCCTTCCAGAGACAAGAACGTAGCTCTCAGTTACTGTTCCAGAACCATGCTTGTCACCATGATGATACTGGATTAAGCCTCTGAAACCGTAAGCAAGGCCCCAATTAAATGCTTTCTTTCATAAGAGTTGTCACAGTCATGGTGTCTCTTCATAGCAATAGAAGAGAGGCTAAGACGTCCACTGAGCCATCTTCCTAGCCACTAGGTTGACTTTTTGCTGTCACCCAGCTTTGCTTTTCCTGTAACTGGTTGTTGTGTAGCTCACACAGGCAGGGAAGCTGGGTAGAACTGACCTTGACCAGTAGAAATCACAGAACATACAAATTCCAAACTCTGTTTACGTGCCCTATTCCAAACAAACTGGTCAGTGACTACCACCTTGTGATTGAGTGAGCAGACGGGTTCCATGTGTTTGTCTGGGTTATTGTGCAATGTGTATTTGTTATTGAATTCCTTTCTGGTGTGGACTAGGCCACTCTTTTCACATTAATGGTTACTGTTAAGTTGGGGGTATAGCCCCCAGCCCTCAGGCCTGAGAGTTGTCTTGGTCTGGACTCCAAATTCTAGCATGCCAGGTCCTGACCCCTCCCGGGGGTTTCAGGACCACTCCCACAGGGCATTTAAGATAGCCCCCAAAGGAGAAACATGCCCCCCACAACCACCCCTGTTGTGTTTGTGGTCTCCCAGTTCCCCCTTGGGACCACCCTAGAGCGCAGGAATCCCATTAAGTCTGGATATTTTTTTAATTTGACTTGTTGTGATTTGGCTTGATTGGGATTTTTTTGTGTCAGCAAAGAGCTCACTTTAGGAAAAATTCCTAACAGTTACACTTTTATTATAGGACCTTGTCTACAATGTCTTCCAATTTCATTTTTTCTTATTTTTGAAACAGGGTCTTATATATCCCAGGTTGGCCTTGTACTCATGATGTAGCTGAGAATGTCCTTAAATTTCCCATCCTCCTTGCTTCCACTCCTATGTGCTGCCCTTGAAGGTGTGAGCCACCACACTTAATTAATGCTGTCCCGGAATGGAACCTAGGGCTTTGTACACTGCAGGCAAGTGCTCTACTAACTGAGCCACACCCCCAGACCCCATCTTTCAATTTTAAGTCTGTAAAGTTAGGAATGATCAAATCTCTCTGAAACTCAATCTTTTCTCTGTTTGAGACATGGAGGAAGTAGAGATTTCCGAACAAGCTTTCCCTTGCTAATAGAAGGACTTAACCAACAGAACGAGGTGAGAGCCAACTCACTGGGAGGTTGAGAATTAGGGTAGAATAGCGATAAGAGTAGAGAAACACAAGTCATCAGACTCAGGAATCATGTGCTGTGTGCCTGGCATTGAGCTAAAAAGCCATGAATGTACTATAAATGGTACACTGTACATAACAACACTTGATAAACTCACACCATGTGCCAAGGCTGTTCAAGGTTGAGCAGTGTCTTTCTAGGGGCTGGTTCACTTTGAACCTAGGCTATTCTTAAGACATCTCCATGTGGTGTTTGGGGTGTGCTTTGCTTTGCAAATGAGGAAACTGAGGCACGAAATGAGTAAGGCAATCTTCGTTAAGCCTTCTAGTAAGTCTCTGGTTTGAAACTGCTGGATGGTTCTGACTTCTAGGTTAGTCTAGATTGCATGCTATATTTTGTCTTTCAACAGAGGACTGCTGAACCCCTGGCCACTCTTGGCCTTTTGCTTGTAAAAGGAACATGGATTGCAGCCTCCCACTTCTGAAATGCTCTCATTCAGTTTTCATGCTGATGACATTTGGTGTCGAGGTTAAGAATTCCAGCAGAAACTTGCTCGCTCTCTTCTCCTTACTCCAGGTTCTTTTTTTTTTTTTTTCTTTTCTATTTTTCTGTTTTTCAGCCTCTGCCTTAAAAGCTTGTCCTCTTCATTTCTGCTGATGAGCTTGCTTTCAGAATACCAACCAGCACTGACAAGGCAGGCAGAATTAGCCTGGGATCCCTGAATGTAAGACATGTTAACCAAAAAACATAGTCGATGGACCAAAGATGGAACCAGAGACCAGAGAAGCAAAGTCAAAGGAATCCATGTGTGCTGGAGAAGGGGCAGTCAGACAGATGGACAGCTCTCTTCAAAGGTTGCTTAGGGACCCAGTAAACCTGAAAAGACTGTTCTGAATCCCAATGTGGGTGGGCGGATAAAGGCGCTTTATTCCCTCCTTTTGGTTTTCCCAGGGTGTGGACAACAAAGCGGATGCCATTTGCATTCAATGACTGAAAGCCACGCACATCTGTAAACAGTAACTGCTGCAGCCAGGAGACCCTCCAGAAACCTCTTAGCCCTGTTTCAAGGAGCCAGATGTGGAGGGAAAGCTTTATACATCCCATTGTTCTTTCCACTTGAGCTGCAAGGACCCGGAGCAGCTCCATGTGGGGGCGAAATGTGGTACATTTTGCTGTTTTGAGGCAAGCTTGTAATGCTAGAGTTTAATTAAACTCTTGCTGGCTATTCTAAAAGTTTTGTTTCCTCCCAAGCCTTTCTTCATGCATTCCCTGCAGGAAGTCCTTGCTTTTTCCCCTCCAGTGAGGGTCATTAGGACCACATGAATATGTACAGACGCAGGAAGGTTCCAGGATGCTCTCAGGGCATTTGGCTCATAACTTTCAATTTAACCAATCAACTCAGCAGTTTAGTAAAGGAATTACAACACCACCCCCTCCCTGCTCACAGGCAATGGTTCTGATCAGGGAGAGCTGTCTGTGTTGAGATTTCCTGTTATCTTTTGTCCCCTTGTTATGTTCCTCCATTCTGAATTTAGCTGAGGCTGGGGAAAAGCTGCAAAGACTTCTTTATGCTTCTGCTTTGCTTCAAACCCCGGAGTAGTAGGATTCTTGCAGATTGAGAGGGACGCTTGCCAGGGCTAGAGTGCCTGGCACCAACCTTTGCAGAAACCCCATTCGTGCTTATAAATATCTGGTCTTTCTTGGAATAAACAATTCTTGAGGGTGTATTTCTCAACTCATTGTTTGGAAAACTTAAGTCCATAAATGCTGTTAGCTTCAGCAGAGTTTTGTGTGCAAATTCCTGGGAAACCATATGGAAGGAAGGCTATCACTCATGGACTCTGTGTGCCCTCACCCTCAATTTCATAGGCTTTTGGGGGGGGGGGGGGTCAGAATAGTTTCACACAGAAGGAAAATTAAAACTCTCTCTCTCTCTCTCTCTCTCTCTCTCTCTCTCTCTCTCTCTCTCTCTTTCTTGACACAGGGTCTCACTATGTAGCCCTGGCAGGCCCGGAACCCACTATACAGACCAGGCTGGCCTAGAACTCTCATAGATCCACCTGCCTCTGCCCCCTGAGTGCTGGGATTAAAGGCATGCACCACCACACCCAGTGAAGTTTTTCTTGTTAAAACCTACATTTCTTGAAATCGCATCTCAGGGTTTTTCAAATAGGCTTGAAGGAAATTGTTCAAGAAAACTGCTGGGTTGGGGTCAAACATCACAGTCAATGCCCATACTTCTTCCCCCTCTGGGAAACAGGTAGCTTTAGACTTCCATGATAATGAATCCGTGACTGGCCAATGAATTCTATCCCTCCCCTCTCCACAATCAAATCATTGCAGAGCAGGTGGCCATTTAAGCTATGTGAATGATGATGCAATCACATGTTCTGGAAACTGCCAAGCAGCAGGAGTAAAGGGCCAGAGAGTATCAGAAAGCTAGCTTACTTATCTCAGGGGTAATGGAAGTCATCTCTGAGAAACACAATTCTTTTATACAAGACAGCATTTTGGATGGCCAGTCCTAAATAGTTGCATCTTACTTAGGAAAGGGTGTGCTCAAAAGATTTCATATTTGAGCTTCTAGGGGGAGGATGAAGGAAAAAAGAGGCTTTAGCTGTTACACTTTTATGACCCACTCAAATGCCAATGAAATGGTTGGAGGTGAAGGTTTCAGAAGTCCTCAGTGGGTATAGTGGTTTAAATAAGAATGGCCTCCCATAGGCTTAGATGGTCCCCAGTTGGTGGTGCTGTCTGGGTAGGTTTAGAAACCTTGCTAGAAAAAGTATGTCATTGGCAGTGGGCATTGAGGTTTCAAAGCCACATGTCATTCCCAGTTCACATTCTCAACTTTTTTTCTTACAGTTCAGGATGTGAGCCCCTAGCTTCTCTAGCTGCCATGCCTGCTGCCTCTGGCTATACTTCCCAATCATGACAAACTCTTATCCACTGGAACTGTAAGTTCAACTAAACCTTTCCTTTATAAGTTGTCTTGGTCATGGTGCTTTATTACAGCAATGAGAAAAATACCATATCATCAAGAGAAAGTCAAGGAAGAGTGGGTAGCAGAGAAACAGGCACTCTCACGTGTTTGGCAGCACCAGAAGGAAGGTACATTGAAAATCTGGTACAGAGTAGGGTAGGTGTAGGGAGTAGAAATCAACAAACCATAAAATGGAGTGAGAATCAAAACATGATCAAGGAAACTTACAAGATGTGTGGTAAACATGTAAGAAAGACATTCTGCCTGTTTCAGAAGAGATCCTGTGGGAGGAAGGGGCAGCCAGCAACAAGCAAGGGTGGGTGCCAGATACATGATTGAGTGCCACAGAGTGCCATATGCAGAGCATGAAGGAAAATGGACAAACAGAAATGGAGGCTGGAGCATTCTGGGAGAAGCAGGGATTCCTAAGGCAGGAGAAAGCACAAACTAATTGCATAGAATGAATGAGCAAATGGCAAAGAACAAAAGGAGAAAGAAATAAAATAAAAGACCAACTAGAAGAAAAATGTCACTGTGAATGAAACAGATGGAGGGACGAATAGAACCCTCATATTGACTTAACATGGCCTAGATAAAAACAAAACAAAACAAAAAACAAAATATTTCAGCTGCAAAAGAAAAACACATATCCCACAGGGAGCTAAGCTGCAGATTCTGTCTAAGGAATCTGGTTGTAAGTGTACGGAAACCATGTTTCTTCACTAAAATAGAAAACCATGTACAAAGCATACAGTAAAAATCCATAATAGACACAGAAGGCTAATTATTTTTCTAGTTTTACTCTGTCATGGACTTTTGTTGTTGTTAGAGGATAGGTGCAATAAAATATATTTAGTATTGAAAATATAAAATTCAACGTGAGGCTTCACAGTTTCAGAATGACTGTTCTAACTGTATAGAAGTTCATTGAGATGTATAGACTCTGGCTCTGGTTAATTTTGGTATGTGATGCTATTTTTATTTACAAGTTCTTTACAATAAAGTTTTAATAAAAAAGGATTTGGGTTTTTAATCCAGTTATTTTCCAAGTGAAAATAACTTAAAAAATGTTCAAATGTAAGAACAAAAATCATGCACTATTGAATGAACACTGGCTTCCTAGTATCCTTGAAATAATAGGTCTTAAAAGAATAAAGATAAGGCTATAAAAGATTGTAAGAAATCCCGAATTAATAAGTATTAATTGAATAGATAAATAATTACAACTCCTAGCAGAACTGTTGTTTGGGAGAGGAATTTCCAGTTAAGGACTGTCAGAATAAAGGCCGCTGAAAAGAAACAAAGCAAGCACCAAATGAAAACAGTGTAAAATGGAAGTGGGAAGGGCTGAGAAAAATATCTCAAAAATTTTTGATGAAGTGAATCAAAGTTGCTATTCCTAAAAGTTGTGGCTATCTAGAAGAACTAGAAATGAAATCCTTGCTTATTTTTATTCTTAAGATTTACTCATTCTCGTCTATATTCATTTTACTTCCCACACACATGTATGTTGTGTGTACAGTGAGATTGCAGCGTCTGTGCAGAAGAGGGTAAGGGATTCCCAGAACTGAGCTGTGCATGGTTGTGAAGCTACCACCTCAGGGCTGGGAGCTAAGCCCGTGTTCTCTGTAAGAGCAACAAGTGCTCTTAATTGCTGAGCCATTTCTCCAGCTCTCTACTTACCTGTAATTAATTAATTAATATTTGCAAAGCTGGACTGAACCCAGCGTCTCAAGCATGCAAGGCAAGTATTCTACCACTGTGCTCCATCCCCCAGCCCATTTCTTATAAACTGACAGTTAATCAGATGAGGGAGAAAAAAAGATGGGTGACAACGAGAACGAAATACACACAAAATCCAAGCCAAACAAACGCACTGTTCTTGTTAAACCAAAGAAAGTCTAAAACAATAGTCGTCTGGGAGGTGGACAGCAGCCTAGCAGAGAAGAACCTGTGGGAGACCCGGCTACTGTAAGTGCGAAAGATTTGGGAGGCAAAACAGAACAAAACAAGGGTATGGCTTCCAATAGGGTGAACCTTAGAAAGTCTGAAATTACTAAAAAAAAAAAAAAAATTAAAAAGAAAACTAACTTAAGATATATCAGAAAAAACAAAAACCAAGCAAGACTGTAGGCAGAATATAATTTAAGGCACCAGTGATTAAAATAAGATAATTTGTTAGTTATGCAATGACAGAGGCTAGAGTTAATGAGAATGCAATGATATTACAGAGCACAGCAATAAATAGAAAGTAACCACAGTAAAATACAGAAATCAATACATATACAATTTTAGAACAAGGTATTTGTACCCCCACCATCAGAATAGCATAATGACGAGGAGATGGTAGATGTTTAAAAGCTAACCAAACATCCTGCAATACAGCAGAAAGGGCAGACGCTGTCTAGAGTTAGAGTGTCTAAGCTGGAATTTTACTGCAGGCTCCCAAGGATGCTCCTTGTCCTCTAAATTCTGTCCTGGGAAACATTTAAGTTGAGAAAAACACAAGGTCCAAGGAACCAGTAGAGACATTGAGGTGCTGAAGGGATCCCAGGTGGTTCTGCACTGGGTGCTGTAGAATGGAAGCAAAGGAGGGCTTTGACAGCACTGAGCCAATGCCTGGGCCTCCCTTCCTGGCTTCACCTCCTCCTGTTTCCAGAACAGGCATAGCAGTTACCTCGGCAGAGAAACACGTGATCCTGCAGAGGAACTAGAGGCCTGGCAAATGTAGCTACTGAGCAGGAAGCAAGCAGGGCAGGAAGCAGCTTTGTAACAGCAGATGGGTCAAAAATACAACCTAAGCACAGCGCAGATCTTCAAAGACAGAGGAAGATATTAATAACCCAAAGCAGATACAGGTAGAAGGGGGCTGGAGAAGCAGCTCAGTAGTCAGGAACACCTTCTACTCTGTAGGGGACACAGATCTGGTCCCTAGCAGTCACATCGGGCAACAAACTCCAGTTCCTAGGGATCAGATGCCCTCTGGCCTCCAAGGGTACCTGCACGCATGTGATACATGCAAGCTCAGGAAAGCCACATACATACATACATATATATGTAAACGAACATTTAAAAAACAACTAAAAAACCCAAACAAGTAGAAGAAAAGAACCAAACACAAGTTAGCAATTAACACACAGATCCATAAAGACCATGGAATCCTTTCTGAAGATGCATAACCTCAATCTAATCGAGTGGAAACATCAATGACACCAAACCAAAGGACAGCCTGTATGATAACTTCTGGGCACTCTTCAAAAACATCCATGGCAGGAGAGTCAAAAAGCCCAAGGAAGTGTTTCGTCTTGAGTGTGATGAAAAATGCATGACAAGTGACTGCAGTGTGAAATACTGGATGGGATTCTGGGGGAAACTCTTCTTTTCCTTGCTGCAGGGCTGTTCTGGGCAATATGGTAGCCAATATTTACACAAGGCTACTGTGTGACTAAAATACGGAAAGTCTGGATGCGAAATAGGTACCAGATCTTAGCATTGCAGAAAGAATGCAAAATATGTCGTAATGAATTTTCAGGCTAATTATATTCTAACATGGCATGATTTGAGGTCTGGCTTCAATAAAATAGTACATTAAATTTAGTTTTATTGGGGGCTGGCAAGGTGGCTCAGCAGTTAAGAGCACTTGTTTTTCTTATTGAAGTTCAATTCCCAGAACCTACATAGTGGCTCACAACTTTCTGCAACTTCATTTCCAGGGGGTCTGAGACCCTTTCCAGCCTCCAGGTGAGCCAGGCATGCACATGGCACACACCCATACATGTAGGTAAAACATTAATACACATAAAAGAAATCTAAAAAAATTAATTTTATTGCTTCTCTTTACTTCTTAAATGTAGCTTCTAGAACATTTAATATTGCCCATACTACTCATGTAGAAAGCTTGCATCATATGATATTATGTGGTCTCCATGAAGAAGACAGTAGAGGCATGATTACTGTAACTTAAACAAAGCATTCAGATTAGGCATCATTTTTATCAGCGTCAGGATTAAGCATACAGCAATTTTATACAAGAACGTCTTTCTCAGGGAGCACGCACCAAAGTGCTATGGAGTAGCAGCGCACACACATGCCTGTGTGTTATGAGTAAAAGCCGAGACTGCCTTCTCAGAGAGATGAATCTAGGCAGTGTCAAGTTGACAGTTATAGCTAACAAGGGCAGAGACTCAAAAATGAAAAACAAGAGGAGACAAGAGGCCAGGAGGCAAAAGGCTTGACAACAATCACTTCTTAGTATTAAAGGAAGAGGCAAAAGCAAGATCTTACGTGGAAAGGATTTGCTAAAGAAGGAACTATTTTTTTAAGTCTATACCCAGTGCTATCCACAGAAAGATGAAGAACATCAAAGAGACAGATGAGAGATGGAAGGAACACTTGAAAAGCAGAGGGAATGAGCAGACCGAATAGCAAGCAACAGTAATCAACCTGACACGACCTGTCCAAATAGTGAAATGTCAGAACACCATGCTTAATAGTAGGCAGAAAAACGCCTTTGAACCTCAGTCTCATAGTCAGCCCTGTGTCACTCAAGTGTGAGAATGTAGCAAAATATTCCCAGGCATGCAGAACCTTGATGGGCTTGCCTTGCATACACATTTAGGAAAACGTCCTTGCAGAAAGTACCTGAGTGAGAGAAGTACAAAGGTCAAAGGGCAACCAAAACTTCAGGAAAGTGTGTGCCTGTTTAGAATCACACAAACCAAAGACTTGAGAAAGAAATTTTAGTGATAAGGAAGTCAAATTCTAGAAATCAATCAACATAAAGTGTGCATTTTGGTGGAAAGATGGTAGGGAGCTAAGGATCATAAGGGTGTACAAAAGTTCAGGGGAAGGTGATGACATCAACATGTTTGTGAAGCTAACATAAATATGTGTCTTACATCAAAGACAATCACTACAAGAAACAAAAGAGAATTGGACAACTTTTTGTTGTTATTGTTTTGAGACGGGGACAGGGTATCAAGGAGCCCAGCCTGGCCTCAAATTTGCTTTATATCTGAGGCTGACTTTGGACTCCTCATGTTCCCTGCTCACCTGATCACATGCCTCTGTACTTGGCTCAGTTAAATTTTCAACCAGAAGAAGATTCAACTGGGCAATGAAAGAAAAAAAGTACAAAATTTAAAAAGGGACAAAAAGATAGGATAATCAGAACATATAAAATGAAACTAGAAGAAAAAATTAGTATGGTTAATTATGGTGTTATATGTGAAATGAGATCAAAGGCAAATAGTGCGGGGCTGTGGGCTGACATGGACGGGTGATGCTGTGCACTGTGTGGGGAAGAGTATATACTTGGTACCCAAGGAGGAGGAAGAGACAAAGCCTGCTAAGGCAAAAATGCACTGGGTTATTAAAATAAATAATCTCAGTAAATACAACAAAGCAAAATAAACAAAATCAAAACCAATATACAAATGAAAAATCTTCCATCTTTCAGAGATTTTAAAACATTCCACGAATTAACAACTATGTCCAGAAGATAAAGGGCACAAAAACATTTACCAAGAGACTAGCGAGCATGAGAGGTCCTAGTAAGACCTCTGGGAAAGGCTCAGAGACCAACTGAGGAAAGTTCACAGCCTCAAGTGCATTAATTATTAATGAAAACAAAAATACAAAAGGCGGGAAGTCAGCACATAAAGTAAACAATATGGAAATTTACCAAGAGAACAAAGGGACCATCCAAAAGAAATAGAAGATAATAGGATGCATAAAAGCAGAAGTATGCAAATTGGAAGAGATAACAATGGTATTATTTAAGGAGCTAGCACAGCTTATTAGATAAAAAGCAATCCAGATTAGTCAGGAAATAAAGGAGAAAGAGCTTCCCCTCTATTAAAGTTGTCTGATAAGTACTGTGGAAACCTGTGCAAAATGGGTGGGTGGTAAGGAAAGTGGTAAAATTATAAAACAACACAAAAGAACTCATTTATACCAACAACTGATGAAGAAACTGGAGAAGAATTTATGGGAAAAGCAATACGTGTTTTGGGTGACTTTTTTTTTTTTCCTGTGTAACAGTCCTGGCTGTCCTATAACTTGCTTTGTAGACCAGGCTGGCCTTGAACTCACAGAGATCCACCTTCCTCTGCCTGAGAGATTAAAGGCGTGAGACACCACTGCCTGACCTGTAAGTGACTTTTTCCAACTATTAATTTCTTTATTTCTTTCCTTTTTATTTATTCTTCCTTCACACAATACATCCCAGCCCCAGCCTCATCTCTCTCTACTTCTCCCAATCCTCCTTCCCCACAACCTTCCTTCTCCCTAAATCTAACTCTCCTTCAGAAAAGAGCAAATGTCCCAGGGATAACAGTCAAGCATGGTATAACAAGATACAATAAGACCAGTCACAAACCCTCCTATCAAGGCTGGATGAGGCAACCCAGTAGGAGGAAAAGGGTCCCAAGAGCAAGAGAAAGAGTCAGAGACACACCCACCCCCACTTTTAGGAGATCCACAAAACCACCAAGCTAACAACCACAACACACCTGTAGAGGACCTAGTACGGGCCATGCAGGCTCCATGATTGCCCTCAGTGTCTGTGACACACTATGAGTTGATTCTGTGGACTGTGTTCTCCTGGTGTCCTTGATGCCTCTGGCTCCTTAATCCTTCTTCCCCTTCTTCCTTGGAGTTCTCCAGACTCTGCCTAATGTTTGGCTGTGGGTCTCTGCATTTGCTAACCATCAATTTCTAGTAGACACCGGTAGGTAACAAGTAGTTGGTTTGAGGCTAACATCAGACAGAAAAGGAGGTTCAAAACCCAGCAATGACTTACCCTTGCATGGAGATGTAGAGCTGAAGGCAGTATTGATGGACTACTATGAAATTATTCATATGTGCAGTTTTTAACTCCAGTGTTTTCTTGGTTAGCTAGAGACCTGACATCATGTTAGTGACCAATAAAAGAATAGCTATATAACTTGTCTGAAATATGACAAGTTTGGGATTTATAGATGGGAGAGAAAATTAGTCATAAAATTAGGATACAATGAATTGGGTACAATGTAGAAACTTTGTACATAACTAGATTAATAAAAGATAAAAATATTAAGAGTCATCAAGTTGATACTAGTTTGGTAGTTTTTTATGGGTGTGGGCATAATTTTCTTGAGCAAGAGTCTCAATGATGAAGATGGCTGATTGTCACTCTAAAATTAAATATATAGAATATATTTCCAAGAGGCAGATTAATATTTTAGTCAATGTGTCATCAAATTAAAAGTTGATTGGAAAAAGATTCTTCAATATTGATTTGTCAAACAGTATTAACTGATGCTATGTTCAGAGGGGAGAAAGTTATGCATCATGGCTGGTCCTGGGGCGATAACAAGCTGTCAACAGTATGGAAGCATTTGTCGAGAACCCAGGATCTTCATGAGAGCTAGTGATTAAAGATACTTAGCATCTGGTACGAAGTTCCCAGCTCCGTACAGACTGGACATGTGTCTATCCCTGAAGACATCTTTATGGGCCTGGTCATTTGTTTCTGGGTAGCACTACCTACCATGTTTCCTATGGTTGAGAATGGCAGTCTGGCAATGTCTAGGATCATGATGCTTGCATTGGGTTACAGCAATGCTATTCAAGATCACCAAACCCGGACATGCTCTCTCTGGCTTCTAAGCCTGACTGCGCAGAACAGCAGGTGGGATGCTATAGAATTTAGTATTGGTTGACTTCACATTAGAAGATGCTTGTCTATTAGATGTTCAATTTGACTGCAGAGGGCAGGAGTGATTGTCTCATGACAGTCCCCAAGGGAAGGCAAAAGAAAATCATTTGGATCTAAGCTTTGGTTTTGGTTCAGACGTTCTCCAACTATCGATTGTTTCATGATAGACCCCAAGGGGAGGAAAAAGGAATTATCTTGTCTGAGCTTTGATTTTGGTTCGGATATTCTCTATCTGAGCTTGTAATGCTACCTTTTTGTGTGTCAAGACTTTTTCATTCCAAAATTCAGAGGTAAAACTTAATGGTCCAGCCTTAAAATGTATTTCAAGAGCTTCATGAATGGGCGTGTTTTGAAAGAGTTCCACAATTTTCAGATGTCCAGCAGAGATGCAGACACTACCAGAGAGGAGGAGTACCAGAAGCGATTTGCTCCATCCTCCTGCCTCCATCTCAGTTTACCATACCTAGCCCCTCCCAGAGAGAGGAATGCAGAGTTCTCCCATGGAAAGAACCCCAGAAGCATCATTCAGGAGACACCACTTTGTACAATGGTGAGAAGAGAGATCTGCAGACACGGTTCACTATGGCTGAAGGTGCATGCTAGTTGAGGTATGTAGTGGCTGAAGGTGTATGCTAGCTAAGGCACATGACAGTTAAAGGTGCATAGTAGCTGAGGTACGTGACAGCTGAAGGTACAGGAGGCTGAAGGTGCATGCTGTTGTTCAGTCCTTCATGTAGCATCCACTTCGATTTTCAAAGCTAAGTTACTTAAAGACACCCAAGAGTTGAACACCCAACTATCCCATTGCAGAGGTTATCAAAGTGTGATCCACAGACTCCTGGGAACCCTGTGATCATTTTGGGGAATCTGAGAGATTAAAACCATTTCATAACAAATTTAAGATATTATGTTCTTACTGTAGTATGTTGGCACTGGCATTGAAGATGGGCCAAGGCAACAGCCTTGGCCTGTATTAGTAGTGGATGCCTTCTTCAGGGCCACATGTTCACAGCAAACAAAAGACTCAATTTCACATGAGTGTCCTTCATATAGCAGAGAAATGAGTCACTTGAAGTTTTTACTGATGGATACATACCTTATTATTCAGAGTGACTAATTGGGAAATGGAAAAGCAATATAAAATGCACAGAAGTTCTTCTCTATGGATTCTGATCGTCCTCAGTAGATGTACTTAATGCTTCTTGTAGGTGTAAGTCAGACTAGCCACTTTGTACATTCATAAACATCATCCTTACTTGAAGAACTAATGACAGGCAAATTACAGTTATTCAGACTTGGGAATTTGGCAGACATTTTTCTCAAAAAATGAAGCAAGTCTGTCACTTCAAGGAAAACAACTGCCAGTATCTGTCGCCAGTAATAAACTTTGAGTTTTCAAGCAAAAGTCAGAATCTTGGACAACTTCTGGCTGTTACTGTGAACTTGAGAGTTTCCTGGTTTTCCAACACTTTCCTGAAGGGCTCTGTCAGGAACTGATATGGAAATGGATATGATTTTGATAATGTGAAATCTTGGCATTTGGGTGATCTGTGACTGTCAATAAGCTGGTATTTTCCAAATAGTCAGCATCAGGGCTACACCATCATGGATCTGCAAAGGATCCATCTGGAACAGTGGTTTTGAGCCACAGAATACAAACCCATTGGCACAACCTCATATCCCACACTGTAACTGGACTTAGAAAAACTCGACTATTGGTAGATTCGGAAGTAGTTTGTGGTATAGTAGCAAAGATTATATGTTGGTATCTGGAAATATTATTAAAACACCTTTAAAATTGTTCCTATGTGTATGTGTGCATGCTTGCTCATCTGCATGTGTACCACATGTGTGCAGGGGCCAGCAGAGGCCAGCAGAAGGCATCAGATTCCCTGGAACTCACTTTACATATTGCTGTGAGCCACGTCTTGTGGGTGCATGGAATCAAACCCAGAGCTTTGGTGAGAATAGCAAGTGCCCTTACCACTGAGACATCTCTCTAACTCTCCAAAACACTCTTCCTTTCTCCATGCATGTAGTCTAGAATTTTCTACATGTACTTCTATCAAAAACGTATCACAATAGGGTGAATGCAGAAACAGAGGTGAATGACAGTCCATGTGCTTTCTGCTAGTCCAGACAGACACCACTGACGTGGGAGGTCCTTCTGTCTAAGGGGCCAAGCAGAGAGATGCCATGGAGCCGCAGCTGGGATTGACATGCTAAAACTTTGCTGGTAGGCCACAGCCACGTGGCGATATACAGAATAATAGAGATGGGTTGGTTTAGGATATGAGTTTATCTAGAAATACGTTTAAGCTATTGGCCAAACAGTATTGCAAATAATATGGTTTTCTGAGTGGTTATTTCATGGCTGGGCAGCCGGGATGAACAAGCGACCCTTCCCCTAACATACTACAGAGAACAATGACATTCTTTTCACAACTTTTTTGGATAACACAATCATTTTAATTAAATATAATGTTTTTATGTTGACAGGTGATAAATTTATTAAACATACAATGTGTTTATTACTACTATATGTACTTAAAATTACTAATTAAAAAGCTCATTGTTTCTGAGGTGAACACTGAGAGATTTAACAGAAGTATAACCATACTTTCTGTGATTCTTAATCATGTTAACTGAAGAGGCTGAGAACCACTGTCCCCAGATTCCTGCCTGCTTGGAAAATGACATTTTGGATGACTAATTAAAAGGATACAAGGGACTTGGCTTTTGACAGTTTGTTGTCAGCAAGCTTCTCTGGCCTGACAATGGGACAAATTATTCAAGACAGAATTATCCCTGCAGCTTAGATCAGTAGAAGCCATCACTGACATTGCCTGTGTCCTTCCCAGTGGCTCTGGTCCTTCAGGCATCCAAGTTCACCCTTTGCCCTCTGAGGAAGGTCTGATCCATGCTCCCTGCTCAGCACCGGCCATCAGGACTCAGTGTCCACTCGACCCCTGCCTCCCAGATGGCAGCAGGTGTGTCCCACAGATGCCATCCAATTCTCGGGAAGAGACACGTGCAAGGACAAAGCTCACGACTTTCCTCCCAGAAGAATTCCCAGTCTTAGGGAAGAAACTGCCCATGGAGGAAATCCCACACACCGTGGTAAATGCTAGTCTGTATTTGGTGATGAATTTTTCCAACAGAAAAATCAGGGCAGAGCCTGGCTCTGTAATGAGATGCCTGACAGTGGCACAATCCCAGGAACCAGGAACACACATCTGCTGCATGGATTAAGCTTTCGGCGACACCACAGAAATTCTCTGTAGGTTTGCATGTGGTTTGCCCCAGAGGCCCAGAAACAATGATTTTTGTTCTCTCCCCACAACCACCTAAATTCTGGGAGCCAACAGTAGTCAAATAGAAATGAGAAAAACTCCTTAGGGTCACAAAAAAATGAGTAATGACCCCAGCCATTTTCTCTCTTCTGTTAGTGGGGACACGGTAGGACATATCCCCTCTCGCCCACCCCCACCCCCAGCCACACAGCAGCATTCTGGCTCTAAGTGTCCCTCTCAGGGAGAGGAGCCAAGTTTGTTCACACAGGTCTCCCACCCAGTTGAGAGCAGAGCAGGCTGAATCCTAGAGTCTGAGGAATGAACAGCCAGTGGCTGTTAAGATCCCAAACTTCAACTTTATGTGGGTTAAATTAAATTATAAAGCCTTGATCTAGCCAGGAATGCTGCAGTCCCCACTGGGTGGGCTGCGTGGGCACCAGGGAGGTTCTGATATGCCCAGGGTTTACTTAAGTCCCTGCCATGTGCCCTTTTCCTCTTTTTAATCTCCTCTCCCGTTTCTGCAGATCTTCCCAGCTGTGGTAACTTCAGAGTGAAATAGATGCCTCAGAACAAATCAGGCCTTGCCCAGACACAATACGCCCAGTGCCACCCACAGCCAGCCTGCTTCCCAAGGCCACAGAGAATGGGCCCTCCCAGGTCTTAAAGCGAAGGCAGAGCATTGCTTATCTGGACAAATGGCGACCTCTTTCTGATTTTCAAGAAGTTTATCCATGGAACAAGGTAGGTTCCAATTCAGGGATATGCCATCGGCAAACGTGTTGGGTAACGTGTACTCAGCTCACCATTCACAGATACACATTTACTGTGATTACTTGACTTCCCAAATAATATGGGACTTGCAACTGCATCTTTTTTCTTCCTGACCATCAGGCTTAGCACAGTGCCTGGCTCTTTACAGACTTGTTAGACTAAAAACAGTGGAGAACTGTCCTATTGTAGGCTCTAGTCCCCCGCATAGCAAGTTTGGGGCCTCCCGACAACTCTCATAGATTGGTATTGGCTGCTCTGAGCCTGGTGCCATGTGGCATTAGAAGGTGACATCTGGAACCAGGAGAGAAATGGTGTATCGATTAATGACTGACACCTTACTATGGTTGAGGATACTGAGTAATTGTTACACTGTCTGTGGAGTCAAGAGACTCCGTTTGCCAGCTCTCTCTAACAAATGGTCTATTCCATAACATGGGTACAGCTGTTTTAGGAGGACCGAGGCTATAAAATACTTGGCTTGAAGACACAGTAACTGGACTTCAGGAACTGTTTTAAGAACCTCAAGTAATCACAAAACTCTTAGAACAACATTTTTATAAAAGCCCTAAAAGCATACTAGGGTTATGTCTGCACGTGGCCGTGAATGTACTTTGTTGGGGTGCAAGTTTCACGAATCAGTGGCTAATAACGAGCAGGCCTGACATAGCTCAGCCCGTGGAATCTGTGATCAGACAAAGCACCAACAATGTGCTTCCCATGACCCATCAAGTACTCACGAGGGTAATCCTTCGGGTGAGTCTTCTCAGACCAGTTACCATAAAACGTGAGTCTGTACTTGGCAGTTCCACAGGCGCAGCAGTCCAAGATGGGTCTGTCCGTCACCCCATCGAGTGTGGGATCTGGAACAGGAAGTCAAGTTAGAAAGCAGTTGGGGCCTTGTAAGAGGCGTTCTTGCAGCTGCTTGTCTCATCCTTGATCCCCACATAAAGAAGGAGCAGTGCACTTGTACTGGTTTGCAAGACTCAGGACCAGTGCTTGGATTGCTATGGAGTTTATATTTCTCAACTATGAGTATCTAGTTTTCAAATAAAAA
The DNA here is from genome assembly GCF_000317375.1 of Microtus ochrogaster. Lineage (NCBI taxonomy): Eukaryota > Metazoa > Chordata > Mammalia > Rodentia > Cricetidae > Microtus > Microtus ochrogaster. The sequence continues at coordinate 5,592,199 of NC_022015.1, read as the reverse complement.
AATCAAAGCTCTTGGTCTCATAATCTGAGGCATTCTATGGGAAATCAATGCTTTTACTCCTTTTGTTTTGGTTTGGTTTTCTGATTTTTCTGTGTAACAGTCCTGGCTGTTCTGGAACTAGCTCTTGTACACCAGGCTGACTTGTCTTGAACTCACAGAGATCTGCCTGCCTCTGCCTCTCAAGTGCTAGGATTAAAGGCGTGTGCCACCACTGCCCAGGTATTCTTTTTATTGTAAAGATTTTTTTTTTTTGGTGTGTGTGTGAATGCATATGTGTGCAGGTGCCTGAGAAGACCAGAAGAGGGTGTCAGTTCTCCTGGAGCTGGAGTTACAGATGATTGTGAAATACCTGATGCAAGCCCCGGGGACCAAACCTGGGTCATCTGCAAGAGGAGCAAGGACTTTTAACCAGGGAACTGCCTCTCCAGCCCTCACCCCATTGTTCTTTCTCTATCCTGGCTTCCTCCCCATCTCTTTCACACTAGCGTCTCTCTACTAGATGTTGAGAGCAACGCGTATCTATTTCAGGGTCCAAACACTGGACCAGCGCGGATGCAGGGATGGGAGGAAAGTGAGAGCGAACGGAGGCTTAAAGAATTGCTGGAAATTAAGAGGGAGTCATATGCAGTTGTGTCTCTTCTGGTGCTCTCAAAGACTATCCTGGGAGGAGGGGGGGGGCGTGGGAGCTGCAAATGTGTTCACGAGCTCACTTCTGAGCGTAGTGGCAGCCAGGGAAACTTAAGATTCCTTTTCCGCCCCCATTTTTAGCTGTGAGTAGCTGATAAGTAGGGAAAGAGAGATTACATGAATAAATTCAGCCTTTCTGATTGTTAAGCCCACAGCCCTAGCTGCCTTAGTGCTCCCAGTCTGCTCAGCTGCCTGAC
>NC_022015.1:5582641-5591170 GCF_000317375.1 Microtus ochrogaster | reverse complement strand
CCTTCCACTGTGTTAGCATCAATCTTCCTGTTTTGCAAGTTGGACATTTTTCTTCTTAAATATTGTACAAAGAGCAGAAGCCAAGGGGCTGAAAACCGTTTTGCACGTCAGAAACAGCAATTTTCAATCTCTTTAGGAATTTGCTGAGCTCGCCAGGTTTGAACATACAAAATCAATGATGGGTAAGACGTGCATTTGGGGATGGAGACAAGGTGTGAGACTTTGCTGTGATATCAGCAATGCACTGGGTCCCTTGTATGTGCTGATCCCTTTCCATATATGTTCTAGGAGGTACTTTGCTTATCCCTTGAGGTTCAATGTGGACTATCCTTCATAGGTTCCTGTGTTTGAATACTTGGTCCCCAATTGGTGACACTGTTTGGGAAGACTATGGAACATTTAGAAGGCAGAACCTTGCTAGTGGAAGTAGGTCACTGGGGGAGGGCCTTAAGGCTATGTTGCCCAACCTCATTTCCTGTGCACTCTTTGTAGATGCGAGCTGACAAGCCAGTCGCCTGCTCCTGCCACCATCTCTTCCCCACCATGGTGGGCTGTACCACCTGAACTGTAGGCTAAAATAAACACTTTGTTCTTGCTGCTGTTTTACTTAATGACAGTGTCAGATAAGTAACTAAGACATCAAGAGGAAGAAGCAGGCTGGGTGACTTGATTGAGTTCACAGGCTTCTAAAGTGGCTCTAAAGAGGCCACAGTCACCCAGAGCAGGAATCGGGCAGAGGCTAGGGTGCTGTCTATGCCTAGGAGCCAGCTGCCCACTACCACATGTGCATAAAACCTGGACTCGGTTCCTGTGTGAGTCGCTTGGGTAGTAAGGACAAAGCCCACCCAGTAGATTTTAGGAGAGGTAGCTCGAGCCAGAAGATCCGGTCCTTTTGCAGTCCCACAAGGATGAGCTACATTGTAAAATACATCTAAATTAGTTTTGAAAAGGGGGTTCAGGACTGAGAGATCCATGCTGAGATTTCGATCTTAACTACCAGGTGCTGTTAAATGAGGCAGCAACGCTCTCTAGAAGCCCCCAAAATAAGACCAATTGGGAGCTTTATTTATCAGAAGGGCTTTTAGATTTAGACAGTGAAGGTAAAGATACTGCTTGGGCTTTACAGAAATGAATTTATGACAGACCTTTGGAAAATAAGCTTCCATCTCAAAATTAAATTTCTAGGTTTGAAAGGAGAACGGTTTCCTACGAAGGACAGGTCTTTTGCTAACAAAGGAGGCTTTAAAAGGGCAGTGATGGCAAGACCAACATACTCCCTGTGTTACAACAGCTGGGGTGCTAAGCCAGGTAACCTCAGTCTGGAAGTGTGGCTTCAGGAGGTTTCCTTTCTTCCCATTTATTACACATACATTCATACATACACATATACATACATGTACACATACACACAAGCACACATGTATAATACATATAAACACATATATAATTTTTACTATGTATCCCTGACTGGTCTGAAATTTACAATATAGATCAGGTTGGACTTGAGCTCACAGAGATCTGACTGCCTCTGTCTCCTGATTGCTGGGATTAAAGGTGTGTGCCACCCCAGCCAGCTTTATTTTATTTATTTTGGGCAGTACTGGGGATCAAATCCAAGGTCATGTTGTGCTAAGTCACTGCTGCATCACTGAACACACCCAGCACCCTATTTACTTTTTAAAACTGAGTTTCTCTGAGTAGCCCATGGTGGGCTTGAACTCACAATCCTCTACCTCATCTTTCTAAATTATCTCAGCCAATCCTATCACATCTGACCTTCTTCACTTCTATCTTGAATTTGTTGCCCTTTAAAATTCTCTTTTGTGATTCTTAGGTCTTCTTTTCCACATCATCTTCCTTTTCCTTCTCTCTTTTTATTTGTGTATATGCATATGTACATGTGTGTTCATGTATGTGTGAACTGTGTATGTAGGTGCCAATGTAGAAACGTGTTCATGTGTGTGGAGGACAGAGGACAACCTTAGCTGTCATTCCTCAGTGGCCATACATCTTGGGGTTTTTGTTACTTAAAAAAAATTAAAAATTATGTATATACATGTGTGTCCATACATAGATATTTGCATGTGAACACATGCAATAGGTGCCCATGGCAGTCAGAAGAGGGTGATGGATCCCCTGGAACTGGAGTTACAGGTGGTTCTGAAACATCCAACATGGGTACTGGGTCCTCTACAGGAGCAGCATCTGTTCGTAAACCTGGAGCCACTTCTCTGGCCCCAGCGCACCTTGCTTTTGAAACAAGGCCTCTAACCAGCTTGTAACTCGCCAAATAGGCTGGTCAGGCTGGCTGGAAAGTGAGCTTCGAGATTCATCTGTCTTCCTTCTCCAGTGCTGGGCTTACAAGTAGAACCCATGGCATCTAACCTCCTATGTAGTTATGGAGATTGCACTTGGGTCCTCATACTTAGGAAGCGTGTGCTTCACTGACGCAGCTAGCTCCTCGACTGTGCTCCTCCTCCCCTCTCTCCCTCGCTCACCCTCTTTTCATTTTCTGTCCTCCACTTGAATTCTTCTCTCTTCTCTGGGTTTTCCATCTCCCATCATTTCCTGTCGTTCCCTTCGTTTGTGACATGGCATCCAAGTGTGTGACCATATGTCTATCACAGACCATCTTCTGGAATAGGTTGCCTTTCTCTATTTTTAAATTGCAAGTAATTTGCATTTGCGTTGCTTTTAAAAATCAAAGGCTGTAGAGATGGATCAGTGGGTAAAGGTGGTTGGCGTGCAAGCATAAGGACAGGAGTTCGAGTCCCTAGAACCCATGTAAAATAGGTGTGTGCACAAATGCCTGTCATTGTACTCTTAACAGAGACGGGAAGTAAAAACAAGAAAATTCATTGGAATATCATGAGCCACTTAGCCTGGAATACATGGCTATATTTATGCATACAAATGTGCACACACATGCACTCACAACACTAGTGTTCACCACTTTTTATCCTTGGGGTTACATTTCATCACTTATGGATGAATGGCTGTAATTGGGGGCAATAAATGAGACCTCCAAGTTCCACTATTTCTTTTCTGAACAGATTTGATTTGACTCAACAAGGAAGCAGGGAGCATAGAGACTTGATGAAAAGCTGGAGTTTGCTAAGTGATTGAATACATTAAAAAAATCCCTTTGCTCGGCTTATATTTTAATGGTTTTCTTAATGTGATCACTTTGATGCTAATTTTCTCAAGGGTCTGCTGTTTCTAGGGGTCATTTATAAGCACACAAAAGCCAACAGCATGAGGACTTGCTGGGCCTTTTCAGTCCATCAAGTTGCAAGGAGTCTTTGTGTAGATGGCGTGATTAGTCATTTTCCTAGGAGCTCAGCCTGAGAGAAACAGTCAAGACACGCCATGCTATTTCATCATCACTGTACCTGCCGAATTTTAGCACTCGTGAGCTCAGATAAGACTTCCTAAGTTCAGGACTCAGGTTCTAGGGGATTTCTGTCATGGCTTTGGGGTGTCTGGGAAATTTCTCCTAAGAACTTTCAGGGAGGGAAGGTGGAGCATGAGGTTGTCATTTAGGGACTGAGAGCCTAAAAGGGGGGAAATGTACCTTGTTTGGAAAAGAGCCGACTGAACCATTTATCTACAAAGCGACTTGGAGGAAAGGCCTCATGCCATGTGAAGTGGTGCTAACCAAGAAGTTAGCAAAGTTCTTGGCCAGAGCGTCTAGAACTCCCACCCTGACACCAAGCATCTGACTCTCTCCACGAATGTATGCTTAACATTTTGACTCTAGCTTTTTTACAAGAAGACAGTGCATTGCTCTGCTATAGACAGAGATGTAAACTACTCAACACAGGAGGATGCAACATTGACAGGGGGCAGTGGTTCAGTGCACGGGCTCCTGGTGTCAACCTGCCCTCCATTTCTGGCTGTAAAGAGCTACTTGAACTGTCTCTATCCCAGGCTCTTCATCGACAATAGGGCTGATCCAATAGCCTTTATCATACAGGGCTATTGTCTAGATTGCATAATTAATTAATGTTTAGATAGGGCCTGTCATGTAGCGAACACTCAAAATTATTCGCAATTATTATTATTTCCCCAGTAGAACTCTCTCCAACATTTATTAGTAGTTTATGACTTGTATAGTTGGAGAAGATTATTTCTTCTGAAAAGACTAATTGCTGAAAAGGCAAATTAAATTCTGTAAAAATGAGTGGAAGGTGGTAGCTAAGCTGTATAATTACGGAGCTTTTTCTGTTTTTATTGAGTTACCTAATAACTTCTAAACCAGTTTAGATGGTTTAAGTCTTATTTTTAAAAACAGATTAATACACAAACTTTTGAATATAGATCCCAAGAGCTACCATGCATGCACACACACACACACACACACACACTCGCACATGCACATTCAATCTTGCATGTAGGATGTGTGTGCATGCCTGGGTTGGTGTTTGTGAATGCAGACATGCTGCAGCACTTCTGTGGAGATCAGAGGCAACATCAGGTGTCAGTCCTTGCCTTCCATCTTCTTCGGAAACAGGATCTCTTGTTTTCATCTGTTGACTTCTGGCCAACTGTCCTGGGAGCACCTAGGAATTCCCTTCCCTGCTTCAATCTTGAATGTTACACATGGATGATGGCATTGTAGAATTGAAGCACCATGCCCACAGCTACATGGTAAGAGTTTTACCCATTGAGCCATCTTGCAGCCCTATTTTACGTTATTAAGTCACATGGTTGGGGGAGGCAATAGAAGCAGATTTAAGCCCAGACCCGATCTAAACCCAGGTCGCTACTTTAAACCCCTTTAGTCTATCACTAGGATGCTCTGGTCCTTGGCAGGGGTGTAGCTCAGTGTCAGAGTGCTTGCCTAGCTTGCATAAGACTTGAACAAGGTAAAATCACAAGGCTAGTGTCCCCTACCCTTTCACCTCGACACTCTTATCTTCTACTGGTCTCTTTTGGAGAAGATCCCCTATATTACTCAGATTGCACACAAGTTCTCGGGGGTGATTTTCCCAGAGAGCCACTGTAGGCTTTTTAAAGGCACACAACTGTGCATCCCTTAATTAAGTCCTGTGAATTATTCCGAGGAACCTCTTCAGAATAATCACTGTTTCACAAAAATAAGAAGACAGCACCAATACAAGGTACATTATCTCCTACCCAGGGAATCAAGCTGAGTAATTAGAGCTTAAGGCGGATCCAATTATCCATAGCACACAACCAGATTAAAAATCAGAGCTACGTGAGGAGGCAGAGCCCAGGGGAACTCAGAGAGCTCCGTTGCCTGAATTCCTGCAGCCATGCTCCAACTGAAAGAGCTCCCCCTTCACCGGCCCCTCTCTCTCCACCTGCAGCCTCTTACCTTGTTCACACAGCTTCTTGGTCAGAGAGCCCTCGTCTTGAAAATAAATAATGCGTTTCTGTACAATGCTGGCCCTGTGGGTGAAGAAGACATCAACACAGTGATGAGAGGGGCAGGTTTGGAGGGACAGTCAACTGCAGTCCTTGCTCGACTGCCCATGGCTTGGTGGCGCTGTGTGTTAACCCCCCTGTTCTCCATGCTCCTGTTTCTTCATCCATCAACAGGCAAGCAGTACCTGCACCATGGCATCGCCATGAGAATTTTCAGAACATGTATGTCAACAGCCTAGCTGGAGCCTAGAAACCATCAGCATTAGATACTGGGCTATTATTGACGCCACTGCTATTGAGGTAAAAAACTTAATCAATGGCATTTTTAGCGTCTTTTCTCAATGGCACATCTTACCTTCCTCTTCCTATTAAATGATGGAGGCCATTTATAGACCCACCATATTCAGGGTTTAGAAGCACATCAAATTCTTTTCCTGAAAGGAAAACAGGAATTTAAAAATATTTTTTGATTTGTTCTAAAAATGTCATTCTATATCATTCTCGAAAGTCTAGACAAAATCATCTTCTACACTCTGAACAAAGACAACGTCAGCTGTGGCCTTTCTCTCTCAAACACGTCAAACGTGGGCTCTGAGAATTTAGAACACGTATTTTGAGGTTGCAAATGATTTAGCTTTGATCAGCACGCTGCTTCTCCTTTAACTCACTCTCTTGTTTATTTTCCATTGGCCTGGAAAAGATTGGATCCTGCAACCCAGTGTTCCAGCAATTTAAGAGTCTACAGTGCTTAGAAATTGAGCTGGTGCCGATAAATCTCGAGCCATTTCTATTGATTTTCTTCAGCAATGCTACTCAATCAAAAGGTAATTTTCACTTCGATTCACCCTATTTAACAGATAAAGGCATCCCTTGACTCCATTACAGCTGACCACACTGAATAACTATTTGACTCTCATGAGCCCAGACTTAGGAGCTGGCCCACATTTTCGATGGGGATCTGTACTGGGTAGAAACGATTTCCCCAATGGTCTGGGCCAAGGCCAAGATGACTTTCCAAAGAAATGTCTGTGCTACATCCAGTTTTGCACAAAAGAATATAATTCTGACCAGTTTAACAGATGTGTTTTATAGTCTTTCCCCACCCAAGAGAGACAAGATGTTGAAATTAGTCAATGAAATATGCTTCCTGTCTCTACAAAACGACTTTGATCATCTGATCCATTCTCTTGACCATTAAGTGGGAAAGTTCCCTCGGGCCAAGAGAGTAATAGTCCTCCTTATCTCAAAGCCAAATAATAAAGCCTTTTATTCATCAGAGCTCTTGGTCACCTACAGCAGCCCTTTTCAGGGGGTCCTCCTGTGCCTAGAGACCCCTGCAGGAGGGTAAAAAGTAGACCTCCTAGGATGTGCTAAGAGCCACAGTTCTGGTTGAGTGGAGAGCTCCCTCCTCCTGTCAACCACAGAAACTTCCTCCCTTTTGTCTTCTTGTAGTATTTATGGGCACGTACAACAAATTACTGCCCGAGGGCATGCTTTGAGACTGCCACTGAGGAGGGCACCAGGGTCATTATCATGAACAACAGAGACCGGGCCACTCAGTTCATTCTCGGAGTTCATATCATGGGAGGGGGAAGCATGAAACAACCCAACCCGCAGCTAATGATAGAGGCTAACAGTGATTGAGCGCTACCATGGAAACATCTACAGAGTGCAGTAGGGAAGCCCAACCAAGCTGGAAAACACTTCCCTGACAAAGAACAGCTCAGCTGAGACTGGGAGAGGAGGCACCAACCAAGCAATCAGAGGGGAGCAGAAAAAAGAGGGGGTACTATTTGTACATCCCTGGGGTAGGGGGCCATGGGCTTTCTGGAAGACGCATGCATAGAAAGTCAAGGAACTAATGTGACGTGGTGAGAGCAGAGGTGAGTGAGCCCATCACCACGTCAGCCAGGGCCAGCTGGGAGATGGCCTTTTACTCCAAGTCTGATAGATGTCTTTGAGGGACATGCCCTAGGATGGAGGTAACCAGATCTGCTCTTTGAAATGACCAGTTGGGCCAGCGAGTGACAGCAGGCTGTCAGATGGGATAGAAGTCCCAGGCAAATCAAGGTTTATTTCAGTAAAGTTCTCTTCCAACGAATGTCTGAAAATGAATGGACAGTAGGGATATTTAGTTTCTCTGCTGGCTAGTTTTATGTCAACGTGACATAAGTAGAGTCGTTTTGGAAGAAGGAACCTCAAATGAGAAAGTGCTTCTACCAGACTAGCCTGTAGGACAAGTTTTGTAGGGTTTTTTTTTTTTTTGATTGATGATTGATGTGGGGGGGGGGCCCAGCTCACCCCTGGACTGGTGGTCCTGGGTGTGTAAGAAGAACGGACTGAGACAGTCATGAGGAGCTGGCCAGTAAGAAGTCCTCCTCCATGGCTTCCGCATCAGTTCCTGCCTTCAAGTTCCTACACTGACTTTCTCCCATGATGGATTATTATATAAGATATGATATAAGATAAAATAAATCCTTTCCTCCCCAAGCTGCTTTTAGTCATGATGTCTTATCACAGCAACAGAAACCTAACTGAGACAGTTTCTTTTCTCATTGCTTAGGTAAAATACCTGACAAAGAACAACACGAAGGAACGACAGCTCACAGTTGGAGGGAACACAGTTCATCATGGCAGGGAAGGCCTGGCAATGCAGGGCTCTGTCTAGGCAGAAGCGTGGCAGCCACCAACCACGTGCTTGTATCTCAGTGGACTCTTGGCAGAGGTGGACCAGGAAGCAAGGTGGGCCTACAAACCTCAATGCTGCCCTCCAAAGACCCACAACCTGAAGCAAAGCTCCAGAATGTTCCACAACCTCTGGGTGGGGGGAGGGTTCAAACATATCAGCTTGAAGGGGACATTTCCCAAATGACACCAGGATAATACACTAACATGACACTGGAAGTTTTTTTACTAGTCCTCTGAGACACCCTCGGCTTCACACCTCCTCCCAGCCTCCCATTTCCCTCCCCCTCCTCCCGGATTCTATAATTTTGATGTTATTCTGTCTTAGCTAAATACCTCACCCCAGTCAACTCTGCAAGGCCCTGTGAGGAAAGACCCAGTGCGGTTCAGTTTCCTGTGAATATGTGAATAAGACAATGGCAAAGCCAATTATTATTTTTTTAAGTTGTTTTA
>NC_022015.1:5550519-5579605 GCF_000317375.1 Microtus ochrogaster | reverse complement strand
TTTTGCATTTTCCAGTTTTGTGGCATACAGGCAAAGCCTATTATTTTAAAGGTGATCATGAACAGTCCTTACCCCTGACTTTTGACGAATATGACTGTAAAATTTTATAGTGACTCAAGTCGAAGATATATACCTTCCTAATAGCTGTTCAGTGTTCAACCCTTGAGACCATATAAAATGTATGGTGTCTCACCCCCTTTAAAGAAATAATCGTTATCTTAAAACAGAACGTAGAAATGGAGAGCTGTCTTGATAGCTAAGCATACTTGTTGCATTTCCAGAGAACCCAAGTTTAGATCTCAGACCCATGGCAGGCAGCTCACAACCACCTGTAATTCCTATTCCCAGGGAGCCTGATGCACGCGCGCGCGCGCGCACACGCACACACACACACACACACACACACACACACACACACACGCTACCTGGTTCTTACCCAACACCTAAATGTTCCCTGGCTGTATTTCCTACTAGAGCCAGAGATCTTGGGCTACTCTACAAACACATTCACTAACCCATGGTGTAAGTGCTTGCTCTTTCCCTGCTTCCTGTGCTGGATTATAAGCTTCTTGAGAGTTAGGACTAAATATTACTATAGATTTTGGTATTGTTTCAATGCTATGATTCAAGGAGGAGAAGCAGAGATCCATCTGGCGAGTGTTGGATACAGAGACCTTTAACGTGGCAGGAGTCTGAGGGGATCTGAGGGAGCACTGCGGGCACTGGACCTGGGACAGTGTTGTAGTATCTGGGCAGTGGGTGTCACCCTGTCTGAGGGAGCACTGCAGGCACTGGACCTACGATAGTGTTGTAGTATCTGGGCAGTGGGTGTCACCCTGGAAATTATTCAGAGCAAGAAAAGGTGCCCCCCCCAATAAATAAAAATCCGGTGGTGGTGGCACACGCCTTTAATCCCAGCACTTGGGAGGCAGAGGCAGGCGGATCTCTGTGAGTTTGAGGCCAGCCTGGCCTACCAAGTGAGTTCCAGGACAGGCTCCAACGCTGCAGAGAAAAGAAAAAGAAAAAGGCCAAATGAGCCATGGATTGCAGAGGTAGACAAACACTCACGCACAAATGTGTTCCTGGGGACCAAGACTTTGTCCTCTTAGCTGAAGGAATTGCTCCACTCTATCCCTCATTTGGTCAGCTCCTAAGAGAGTTTTATATTCTGAGAAAATGCATTCTTTACTTTGAGACTATTCCCATCAAAAGTATAAAATTCAGTTGAGGCTTATAAATCACATTATGGTTCAGAAAAATAATAGTTTTACAAGATGAGAAAAGCTGTTAGTAAGAATTCCCTTAGCTTTTCAAAATGACAAAGTTTCTCCATTCTGTGTTGCAATTTGGCAGTCATGTTGCGTCCCATTTATATACTGAATGCTCGCTTATCAGGAGAGAGCATGTTAAAGAAATCTAAATTAAATTTCTCGGTATGCTGGCATCTCAGACTTTGGGGTATCAAAGTCTTAAGTAATTCACCGAACACTTCCAAACTTTTCTTTTAAAACCATATGAACATTTCCAGAAACATCATTCCCAATCCCCTAAGTGTTTGATCCTTTTCTGTCTAAAGGGTTTATTTATTTGATATTCTTTTTCCTTGGGGTATTTGCCTGCTGGGGTAAAGTTAGAATTTGCTATGATGTGGGTTTGCTACACAGTGTTAAAAAGAGCCAACAGAGAAAGATCTCAGAAATTGTTGGACTTAGAAGATAACCGGTTATTGAAATGTCCCTGAGAATATATGCTTATACCCTCTGTGGCTTGCTCATTGCCATGTTCAGACAATTCCTGGAAGGTCCTACTGAGTGTGCTGCCCTCAGTAACTAGTCAGTAGTGGTGGTCATTATTACTGCAGTTGCTAAAGGTCCTGGCTCATGCTTAATAAAGAATCCCTATTATTATGCTTGAAGTCAGCTCTGATTCTGTTGTGGAGGGAGGGGCCCTGAGGGAGCTCCCTCACTGAGCTGCTTCAGACAGAGATAGCAGATGGCCAGATGAAGCTTGGGTTTGTCATCTCCAGATGGCGCTTGCCAACCTCTTCCCCGACTCCAGTAAATTTTCTTTTACTGGACATTTCTTGGAAGAGTTTGTAAAATTTTTCTGTGATCTCAGGGCTGTTTTCCATGGAGGTGGTCCAGTGTAGACTCAGCAAAATTTATTTCATCTTACCAGTGTCTTGGGAAGATCCAGGAATAAATATGGAGCCATCATGGAGACAGCGTGATCCATGCTGAGGCTGCTGTATTACCTTCCTTCACCCACATGCCCAGCGTGAACTTGGTCATGGCCTCACTCTCCAGAGCTGTGAGGTGTGCCCATGCTGTCATGGAGACCCTTACCAACCTTTTATTTGACTTTAGAACTATATCCCAGAGTTAGCAGAGATTCTGGTAGCCCATGATAATGTATTCAGGGGAGAAGAAAAGTGGAATATTTTCAAGGCCCTGTGTTGCCTAACAGTAAGGTCACAATCTCTGCTCAGGAGTTACAAAGACAGATTCAGAGAGACTTATACTAGTATCACTCAGAAAAAATGGAACTATAATTGAAGGGGAAAAAAGCCTCAATCAGATTGACCTGCAGGAAAGTGGGGTGGTGGTGGTGGCGGTGGTGGCAGTGGCAGTGGTGGTGGTATTTTCTTGATTAATGTGGGAAATCCCAACCCATTCTGGGTAGTGTCACGCCTGTCTTGGGTTTTATAAGAGATTTAACTGAGCAAGTCAGAGGGAACAAGAAATGACATTCCTTCAGGTGTTTGCCTTCAGTTCCTACCCTGATCTCATGCCTTACCAGGGTGAATTGTGACCCGGAAGTATTAGATGAATTTAACCCTTTCAGCTCCAAGATGCTCTTAGTCACGGTGTTTTGTCATAGCAATAGAAAAGCAAACCAGATTAGAGAATAAGAATTTAACAGCTGTAGTCTATAATTATGGGTGATGTGGGATTTCCTTCTGTATGCTGTGAATACCATTGGTTAATTAAAAAAAACTGTCTTAGGCTTGTGCAGGGCAGAATATAGGTAGGTGGGGAAAACTAAACTGAATGCTGGGAGAAAGAAGGAGGAGTTTAGAGAAGCCATGTAGCCAGGAGACAGATGCAGGAACTTTACCTGGTAAGCCACAGCCTTGTGATGATACACAGATTAATGGAAATGGGTTCAATTAAGATGTAAGAGTCAATAAAAAGTTAGAGCTAATGGGTCAAGCTGTGATTTAATTAATACAGTTTCTGTGTGGTTATTTTGGGAGTCTGGGTGGTCGGGAAATGAACAAGCAGCCTCGTACAATGGATGGGTAAGATGTGGGGGCCAGAGTATACAGTCATACTGTGTCACAGTCAGAGATCAAAGAACAAATAGGGAGTAGGGCCAGGGTAATGGAATGTGAGGTCCCCAGGGATTCACTCCATCTAACAAGGCCCAACATAGTCCAGAACTTCTCGGGACTCAGTGTCTAAGAGGCTCTGGGTATTTGTGATAATTTCTAAGAGATAGCTACAGGTTAGTTATCATTCATTCATTCATGAAACGTTTACAGAGAGAGGGTGCTGGAAAAGAGAATTTCTCAGGACCCAATAACTTAACCCAATTACTCAAAAACTTGGACCTGGGACAAAAAGAGAAGATTAAGATATATCTTATTTTTTCGACAATATTTTTCTATGTGCTTTAAAATATTAATATGATGACTATCATTGATTGTTAACTGACTATATCTGGAATTAACTGAAATACAAGTGAGTAGCTATATCTTTTGAGGAACTTGTTTTTTTCTCAGTTCAATCATTTGAAGTGGGAAGACCCATTTTTAATCCAGATCTATTGAGGTGGAAGATCCACCTTTAATATGGGCCCCACCTTCTGCTGGTAGTCTAAATGAAGGACATGGAAGAAGGGCTTGCCCCTGCTTGTTCTCACTCTCACTGGTGAGTCTCTTCCTCCACTGGCATTAGAGTCTCCTTTGCTGGGATTCTTGCCTATATTGAAGACCAGCTGAGACATTCAGCCTCATGGACTTAACAGTTAATGGGTTCTTGGACCCCCTGTTGGTAGTCATTGTTGTACTAGATAGACCAAAGCCTGTAAACCATTTTAATAAATCCCCTTTCTCTCTTTAAAGAGAGAGATTTATTCTATCAATTATGTTCCTCTAGTGAGCAGGACTCAGTGGTTCTAGAACAACAGAAGTATGAAGATGACTTTTTAAAACTATCTGGAATTGGCTTTCCAATTTGCCAACACCTACAGCTACCGAGGCCTCTCTTAGAGGAGAGTACTTGAAATCCCATGGTGTGAACTATTTTACAGACTTAAGGAAACACATGCATTTGATTATCCTGACTCATCACTTATAAGAGGTAACAAATTTGGTGACTCTGCATATAAAACTTTGGACAATTTGTAGAAAAATAAGGAAAATTATAGTGCTGGTTGGTTGCTCTTAGCATCTCTGAATAAATCGACAAAGGAAAAGAATGTGCTCTGTGATAAAATTAACCAAATTCTAAGCATTTCAGAGCACAGTGAAGGCCAACAATGAACTCAGTGACAAAATTGACTGGCTCCAGACACATATAAACAATCTAAAGGTTTCTAAGAGAATCTCTCCTGCAGTCACAGAGCACGAGCAAACCAAAGCCCTCATTATGAGACTGGCTGAGTTACTGTGAAAATTCAAGCTCCAGCCTTGGAGGCTGTGGTGGTTAAAGTAATGGCATTAATTGGTAAAGAATGGGATCCTGGAACTTGGGATGGGGATGTGTGGGAGGACCCTATTGAAGCTGAGAACTCTGAACCCCCAGATTCCCAAGGGTCTATCTCATGAAAGGAAGTAGTCTCTCCACCATTAGCCAAAGTAGTGCTCTCCCTCTCTACTTCTAAAATGTCATCATTTCCAGCTTTGACTGAGGAAATTAATTCTTCCTTGTCTGCTGAACCAGTAGTGACTTTCTCTGAAGGAGATGCCAGGCAAGACAATATACTGATTTCCTTCAAGGCCCACCAACAGTTGCCCCTAGACCTACTTTAACGCTTAAGGCTAAGCAGGCTCGTAGAGGGGGGTAGGAAGTGTAGACCATGAGAAGGTGCACTACACTAAAGAGCTTAATGAGTTTGCTAATTCGGGAATATGTGTGGGAATGGGTTTGAAGGGTGTGGGAATGGTAGAAGGAACATAAAACTGGATCAGGCTGAGTTTCTTGATATAGGCCAATTGAGTGAGGATTCTAGGTTTAAAATGGATAGAAGCCCATGCAGCTAAAAAGTGTGAGGGGGCAGATTCAAAAGTTTGAATGGTTGATTGAAGCATTTGTCAAGAGATGGCTACTGAAAAGGAGCTGGAGATGCCTGATAGCCCATGACTCGGTGTTGATGAAGGGATGTTTAAGTCTCAGGGAAATTGCGGTGCTGGAATGGGGGCTGTGTGTAAAACCTAATCCTCTGCAATGGGAAGGCCCAGAAGACACACCTTCGCTAATCCTGTAAGATGCCAAATGGTGAGCGGGGTACACACACATATAAAGAGCTTTCAGTTGCCCCTTTTCTTTGTGCCAGACCTTAGACTTGGAGACACTGATACTCAGTTGGATGAATGAAATGCAATGGGTTTAATTGGACCCCAAAGTAGCAGGGGCCAGTTGGCAGCACTGAATCACGAAAGGCAAGATGACTGTAGTTATCTTAATGGGCAGGATAGACAGAGCAATTTCCATAATGGCTTAACCTATAATGGGCGGCACAGGCAAAGGTACTTTTCTGGTAGCATGACTCATAACTCTGCAAGCTGTTCACTTTGTATGGGGCCTGGAGCAGAAGAAGGCTCTTCAACAGGTCCAGGCTGCTGTGCAATATGCTCTCTGCTTGAATCATATGATTTAGCAGATCTGATGGCATTTGAGGTGTCAGTGGCAGACAGGGATGCTGCATGGAGCCTTTGGCAGGCCACCATAGGTGAATGACAGAATAGACCTTTGGAGACTTTGGAGTAAGACTCTACCATCACCTACTGACAACTATTATCCCTTTGAGAGAGCTGTTGGCCTGCTATTGGGCCTTAGTGAAAACTGAGCATTTGACAATGGGTCAGCAAGTTACCCTATAACCCCCGAGATCCCTATCACGAGCTGGGTGCTATCCAACACACCAAATCATAAAGTAGGGTGTGCACAGCAGCTGTCTGTTATCAGATGGAAGTGGGATATACACTATCCAGCCCAAGAGGTCCTGCAGGCAGAAGCAGGTTACACGAAAAAGTTGCCCAAATGCCTGTGGCTTCTACTCTTATTAATAATGCTGCTGATGCCAAGCACTCACATAAGCCCCATGAGGTGTTTCCTGTGATTGTCTGGCTGAGGAAGAGATGACTAGGGCTGAGTTTACAGATGGCTCTGCACATGATGCAGGCACTACCCAGAAATGGACAGCTGCAGCATTACAGTTCCTTTCTGGGACAACCCTGAGATACACTGCTGAACCTTCAGTGTGTACAGAACTTTGGGCAGTACACATGGCCATGCATTTTGTCTGGAAGGAGAAATGGCCAGACATGTAACTGCTCACTGATTCATAGGCCATAGTCAATGGATTGGCTAGATGGTCAGGAACTTGGGAAAAGCATGATTGGAAAACTGGTGAGAAGGATATTAGGGTAAGAAGCATGTGCACAGATCTCTCCAAATGGGAAAAGGATGTGAAGATACTCAGGTCCCAGGTAAATGCTCATCAAAAGGTGACATTAGCTGAGGATGAGGTCGGGGATCAAGTTCACAGGACAGTCAGCCTCTTCCCCAGCCGTCCTGCCATTGCCCAATGGAGCATGAACAACGTGGCCATGGTTTTAGAGACGGAGTTTCTGCATGAGCTTGACAACATGGGCTTCCACTCCCCAAGGCTGACCTGACTACAGTTGCTGCTGAGAGCCTCTACCCATCCAGCAGAAATCTAATGAAGAATCGATTTTTACATCTCAAGAGGGGTGTAAAAAGAGAAGAAGAAAACTGGATTGTCTCTTTAAAAATTCATTTAGATGTGAGAGGCATTCAAACTAGACTTTCATTATTCATGAATGTGTTAAAAAGGTAGGAGAATGTGTTGGGACTTAGAGGCACAATGATGAATAAGATGTGTGTGTGTGTGTGTGTGTGTGTGTGTGTGTGTGTGTGTGTGCGCGCCTGTGTGTGCCTGTGTGTGTGTGTCAGCCTGGAGAGGAACTTGTAAATGAAATCCCTCAAGAATCAAGAGTATATAGCAAGCGCCAGAGTCTATGGATATCTCTTCCTGTTATCATTCATGGGCAGAGCATTGTCACTTAACTTGGACTGGTACCAGGCAACTCCATCATGAGAGCCAATCCCTGCTTTCCCAGTCCTCCCTACAGATGGAAGGCAGGAATTTATGACCTATCATTTGCCTCAGTAAAATACTTCCTGAGCAGGGTTTGTTTTCTAGTTAGAGGACACTTATGGCCAACTTAACCTGCCCCTCTTTGCCTGACCTCAATTCCGAGCAAGCACATCAAGCAAAAAGAACCATTTTGCCACTGTGAGGAAACCATGGAGAGAAATCACAGAGACTCTAGTCTTGACATCATGTTGTGACAGGACAAGCCAGTGCAGAGGCTCTTCAATCTGGGATTCCTGCTGGGGCCATTTGCAGTTTTATGAGAATCTGCTCTCTTTAGTGGTGAATCCCACGGAAAGTTACCCACCTCTGTTCTAGGAACCAGAGGTCAGCATGTCCTAGCTAACTTCCTAGCCTCTGTTAACACTGTCTGCGTGGAACCTCCTTCTTATCTTCCTGTTTGTGTGGAACCCCCTCCGCCTGGTTAACTGCCTTTCTTAGCTTCTTTTAAGGCTGCTTGCTTCAAACTGCTTTCTGGGCAGAGCCCTTTTTGCAGTTGCCCAGCAAGATGTCTGAATGAGATCTTTGCCCTTAAAACCCTCATGTTCTGGGCAGCTGGGGCCACCCCATGTCCCTGAGGACTTGGGTGTGGTTCCAGCTGGCTGGATTACACTGTGTCTGAGTGGTCATCCCTGGTGTGCTCCCAGTCATAATGGAGTTTCTCAGACAGTACCAGTGTTCACAATATCTGGCTTTCCTATTACATGAAGAAAATAAACTCAATTTGTTGAAACCATCATTAGTTAAAATTTCTCATGAATTCTGCTCTGAAAAGCATGCTTAGCTGATAGAAAGGGGTATGGGTAAAGTGCTGTAGGAAATCCTACATCCAGTGGCCTTTAAGTTACCTACCCACTGGGACATGGCCTCTTATACTATTTATGCCAATGTAAAGCCTGTGACTGGCCTCTTTTCCAGCTGCGGGATTCGGTTGCTGTTCTCTGGTCCAGCAGAGGATATTGATTTGTAAGTCTACCCTAAATAAATAACCCTCTATTATTCTCAATTCTGAGCTAGTGTGGGATTTTTTTTTTTTAGCGTCCTTCTTCAGGTAAAGTGATATGAGGGTACAGGAGGTGACAGTTCAAACGCGTAGGAGGGTCTGGGAGCTGCCACTCCCGGAGAGTCAGTTGTGATCGGCTACAGAGAGGAGCATGGACAGGGACAGGGATTCATCTTCGGTTGCCTGTCATTGCTGTGATGAGATAATCCAGCAGAAAGCAGTCGAAATCTTTCTTTTGGCTTACAGTCTGAAATGGCAGCATCCAGAGTGGTGGGGAAAGGCATGGCAGCGGGGGTGTGGCTTTACCTGCACATCTGGGTGTATCTAGCAGCAGAGAGAAATGAAGAGAATCCTGGCACTCAGTTGGTTTTCTTCCTTTCAGCTGGGTCACCATTCTGAAAGGTGGTGCCACCTTTGCTTGTTCGAGTCTTCCTCCTCAGCTAACCCTCTCTGGAGACAGCCTCATAGCCCCACCCAGAGGTGTGTTGCTTAAGGGATTCTCAATAAACCCAAGGCGACAGTGCGGACGAACCATCACTTAGGCTTCAATCAGAAGGTTCCAAGAAGAGGGCCTTGATTCCAGGATCCAACAGGGAGTTCCCTGCCATTTTCTGCTGGGGCTGGGTTTCAGTGTAACTCCAGTCCAAAGAGATGTGCCCAGAGAGAGAGGCCCAAGTACAAGCAAGAAGGGGGATACAAGTGTGGGACTTGTTCTTCCCTCCCCTAATAGCTCTCTTGTGTATGCAAACAAAGACTAAGGAAAAGGTGGAAATCTTTAGGGATTCCTGCTAGATCAGGGCCCGTAAGGGCTCCTAAGGTACATGGATGAAGCAGACTTCAGGTGAAGCCCCAAATGTGCCATAATAATGGACAGGTAGGCAATTCTGGGTAGTAGACAGGTCCAGGCTTCATTTTTAAGAGTTGCCCTAAGCTAAACTATTATAGTTTTAAAATATCATTTGGTCCCATTAATGGTTTCTTCTCTGTGGCTGAAATTAGCTACAAGACCTCTTCGCTTTTCAAAGAGTTCTGGTTAATTCTGAAGCATGGGGTAGGAGAGATACTATCTAGAGACATTATCTCACATACACCGTTAGGCCCTAGATGTTTTTCTCTTAAGACAACAGGGACAGTTGGGAGTGGAGAGATGGCTTGGTGGTTAAAAACACTGTTGCTCTTCTATAAGACTACATGTACCTTTATCTCCAGGAGATCTGATGCCCTCATCTGGCCTCTGCTGGTCTATTCATTCACAAGTTCACAAACACAGATATACACACATATGCATCAATGAATAAAAATAAAATCTTGGGGGCTGGAGAGATGGCTCAGAGGTTAAGAGCACTGGCTGCTCTTCCAGAGGTCCTGAGTTCAATTCCCAGCAACCACATGGTGGCTCACAACCATCTGTACTGAGATCTGGCGCCCTGCTCTGGCATGCGGGCATACATCGAGGCAGAATGTTGTATACATAATAAATAAATAAATCTTTAAAAAAATAAAAAAATAAAAATAAAATCTTTTTCAAAAGATAAATGACTTAGAACAACACCTGTCCTTGGTAATTTTTTCCAAAGAATACATAATAAAGGATTGGTTGGATGTTCTTAAAAAAAGGCTCATTTCCCCATCAGCTTCAGTAAGTTGTTTAGTTTTTTGAAACGAACATTCTTGACCAAGGGACAACAGACAGGCTTACTGTTTCTTTGATGATGATCAACCCACGGAGCTTAGTGACCCCCACAGTTAACCTGCCTCTTGTGGCCTCTGGAATTCCCCTCCACCTTTTCACAACTACAAACTCTCACTAGGCCCTGAGTCCAGGGATATGCTTCATCCAGCTATGTAGCCCTGAAACCTGGCAGAGAATACAGTCAACACTTATTAAATTCAAGGTTCCTAACCTGGAGTTTGCAAACAGATTTTATGTGTTATAGTTTAGAATTCCTACCTTTCATCTACTTCTCAGAGGGGGTTCCCTAAACCTTGAGAACCTTGAGGGTAGATATAAAAGATGATGTGACTATCATTCTAGTTAATAGTCTCCAACTAGGGCATAAACCGTTTTATTCCCCCTAAAGATTAAGGCTAAATTTTTATTCCAAGTACCAAAGGCTTCACCTGGTTTCTCTTCAGACCAAGCTTTGATCTAAAGTATGACCTATCTGAGCTGGGAAAGAAGAAAGAGGAGCGGAAGCTTCACGCTTAGGTTTCTCATGTGTTCTGGGCAGAGTCCTTGCTCCTCCACACAGAGTGTGGGCATGATCACATAATTACCCCTGCCTGGAAGGAAGACAAAATGTCACTTGTTCCTCTGGCTGACTTGACTTTACTCATTCATTCCTCTGTAGCTCATGCAGCTTTTACCCGACTTTGTCTCTGTCCTCTTGTGTGGGTTCCTGTAAGTCAGGACTGGTAGCCAGGCCACTGTCCCCTGCTGTGTAAGAAGGCAATTCAGGTAGCAGTGCAAGGCTACCCACCATTCCTGCTGTTTCCAGTGAGCATTCCCATCACCCCTAGCGTCTTACTGTAGAAATGGAAGTGTCCTGTGGGGCAGTAGGACCGAGTGCTTGAAGAGGCTTTCCCATGTGGGCTGGGCTGGGGGTATGAGGGTATGGATATTGTTCTTAATTGGGAGCTTGTGGTTCATTCTAGGGGTTCAGAAAGAACACATGGAAACAGAATGAAAAACTGTAAACACTTGCATTGCATAAGGGAGATATTCTGTAAGAACCAGCGCTCTGTACCAAAAGCCAGCATTTGCCCACCTTAGTACCCTCTGAGCCCTTTCTAGTCATGCCCAAGAAGGCTACACAGATCAGATTAAATGAAAAGATTCCCATTAGACATTTCCAATTTCTTCCTAACTGTCCCATCTCCATCCCAACACATCCAGTGTCCCTACTTTCTGCCCTGGGGGTCATCTGTCACCTCTAGCTCATAATCACTGCCTCACATAGACAACATAGGGTCTAGCTCAGAGTTGGTTTTTCTCTCACCAGTACATCATAGTCTGTAGGCTTGGGCACACACCCGCAGTCCTGAATCCTGAGGCACAACCCACCTGTGAGAGCCAACACTCTCCCTCTCTGGTTTGAGACTGGCTTGTCTCCAAGGGCTGGTGTGTTAGAAGACTGGTCCCCAGTGGGGCAGCATTAAGATGTGGTGGAATCGTTAAGAAGCAGTGCCTCATGGGAAATGGCTGGGAGTAATGTCCTTCAAAGGAATTAGGAGTGCCCTTGTGGCTCCCAGTATCTTCTTGACTTCTTGATTTGCAATATGATCTCTCCTCCTCACATGCATTCCTGCCATGACGTCATCACTATTCCATATACCCAAAGGGGCTTTCACCAGTGCCATGCCCTTGAGCCTCCAAAACCATGAACAAAATAAATCTCATTTACAAAGTTTCAGACTACCATACTCCCTTCCCACACACTCAGTTCCACCCCTTCCTATGTGTAGAGTATAGGCCATATGGCCCCTCCACTCTAGTTTGCCTGCCTCTCCCTGTGTATAGAGTATGGGCCATACGGCCCTTCCACTCTAGTTTGCCCTTTTATTACTGTGATAAAATACTTATCAAAAGCAACTGGGTCTGGGGGAAGGTTTACCTCCTCTTATAGGTTACAGTCCATCATTAATGGAAGTCAGGCTATATTCTCTTCTATGGGATGTACCAGGGAGCAACCTACGAGCAAGAACTGAAGCAGAAGCCATGAAAGAATACTGCTTGCTGGTTTACTCTCTGTGGCTTGCTCAGCCTGATTTCTTATACCACCAGGACCATCTGTCTAGGGTAGCACTGCCTAGAGGGGGATGGACCCTCCTTAATCAGTCATCAATCAAGGAAAATGCCCAGACTTGTCTACAGGCTAGCTGGATGACTAGCCTAGATGATTAAGACTGGAGGACTTAACTTCTCAATTAAGGTTACTGTCTCACACATGACTCTAGATTATACAGCTGGACAAAACCTAAGCAGCACACCTTCCTGGTCTTGTGACACCCAAAGTCCAAGACTCCACACCTTCCTGTCCCATCTTACTCCTCTCCCTCCTACCTCCTCATCACTGGCCTGGACCATCAGGCCTGGTCTCCTAGAACAGCTTCAACCTTTAGTATCCAGCAAGCATTTGCTGCTTTGGTGTTTGTTTTAAAACTTTGTTTCCTAAGTTGCAGTACTCTTCGCCTTCCTATGTGTTTGCATTTCGTACTTCTGAGGGACATCTGAGGTTTTCAAGGGTGGTGTTTGGCGCCTTTACAGCCCTTCTAACACCTGGCACCACGTCTACCCAAGAGGCTCTGGGAATGTGCCCACCTGATGCATTTTCAACACTGTACCTTAAAGACCATGCAGAGTTTGTAACCACCACACAGTTCTGAGTGTCTGACATCCATGGGCTGGCAAGAAGTATAAGGACCTCAGCAATCCTCAGAGCCTCACCCAGGATGTTAGGATATCAGCACAGTGACTGGTCTGACCGAGAAACAGTTCCCACTGTGGAAAGGCCACTCACATCTACGTTGCTTTGTGTAAGCCACCCAGCTGGACTGATGCAAGCATTGTTCCCCAAAGGAGTCCTTCGGATTGAATTCAAAAGTCATTCACCATGTTGGCAAGCAGTAGGATGGTGGCCTGTCCACCAGCAGGAGGACATGCCAAAGACAGAGATTGTCTTCATGGGAAAGACACTTGCTGATTGCCCAGGGTATTTTACTTTCTTCTGTCTTGACTTGTCTCATGTCTCTCTTCTCAGTGTCTGCATCCTGACTCCATCCTTATGTCCCATGAGCTCATCACAGAATCCCACAGGATTCTGGATCAATGACATGAGATTTCAAGAAAGCCTTAAAATATGGCTATGGCTGGTCCTTTCTTTTCCTAGTCCTTGTAGAAGATGCTTTCAGAGACAAGAAAGGCAGGGGGAGAGGGAGGGAGGGTGTAAGGGGTGAGGAGAATGAGGGAGGAAGAAGAAAGACAGGGAAGATACCCAGAGAGCTCTAGTTTTCTTAATGAAAAATGTGAAGAAATTAATGAGAATTTATTTTAATACATAGTAGAATGCAAGAGACCAGAATTTTTTTTTTTTTAAAAGGTAAACCACTAATGCTTGTGATGGGGGTTTGGGAAGGCTGCCAAAGCATCCTAGCTTGTTAAACAAGCTGCAGTACTGCTAATCCTTTCGAGGGCTAGGAAC
This sequence comes from Microtus ochrogaster, assembly GCF_000317375.1. Taxonomy (NCBI): domain Eukaryota; kingdom Metazoa; phylum Chordata; class Mammalia; order Rodentia; family Cricetidae; genus Microtus; species Microtus ochrogaster. The sequence goes on along the minus strand of NC_022015.1, from coordinate 5,565,997 downwards.
TAAATTAAAACCCAACAGATCCTAAAATTATCTATCATCATGTTGCAAAATGCTGGGGCCTACATTCACCTGATGCATGCCTTCGAGCAAGGTGGTGGGAAGAATTTCAGCGCTTTTGTTCCTGGGGAACAGCGTGAGATTTCCACGAAGAAGGGATCTGAGAAATTTCAGTAGAAGACAGAGTAGATGGAGAGAAATGGGGGGAGGCCTCAGTTTACCCTTTTCTGTGAGGGAACAAGAATACCACAAGAAACAGTCATCACCTCCATGGGGGCAGCACAATGGACTTCCTGGACATGTCTTCACAGGGTAGATCCAAAGGTCAGATTGTGTCCTGGTCAGTGTTTTGTTTTGCTTTTGCCATCAGATTGAGACATGCATTTCTGGAGGAGTCTGTGTCAATGTTTCTGTTACAAGGTATCATAATGCAAGAAATGCAAGAAAATGAGCGGGTGGGATTGTATCTTAGGAGGCTGTTTAGTAATGAATTTGTTCTGATGGCACTGCACAGACTTAATATACCTCCATCCAAAAGCATCAATATGCACCATGCTTCCTTGGGCTGATGGGGCTACTTTTCAAAATGTGTAATTCAAGTTTCAGTTAACTTGGATTCTTTTCTGTTCACGCTGAGCTGGAGAAACCCAGGAGACCCTTGTGGCCAGAGGTCTAATGTCACCATCTGGCCCAGTTTGCAATGCTATAGTGTTGGACAGTCAGCAGAAAAGTTAATAAATCCGTAGGTGGTGTAGGCTAGTTTGCAGAGGGGTAAATTATTCTGACTTGCAACATGGTTTGGTGAAACTTATTAGTGGCAGCTGGTTAAGATAACTGAACACTATCTGAGCCAAAGACATCAATGGGCTGGATGTGAGGGACGTTTGCCATGTCTGCAATGTGGTCACTGTGCCCCAGAGAGACAGTATATTTTGAACAGTGCAAATCGGCCAACTTGAATTCTTTCATTTTTGGAGGAGGGGAACTAGAAAATGTTGCGGAATACTGGTTTGCACCAAGTGAAGACGTGTCATTGTGATTGATTTAATAAAAAGCTGAACAACCAATAGCTAGGCAGGAGAGGTTAGGCGGGACTTCTGGGCAGAGAGAGAAACTCCGGGGATGAAGCTAAGCTTATGAGTTTCACCAGCAAGACAGGGAGCAAGTCAGGCACACAGTACTGAGGAGAAGTAAAGAGCCATGTGGCAAAATGGATTAAAAGTATAATTTAGGTTATGGTGGGACAAACCTAAGCCAAGGTCTAACCTTCGGAAGTAATAAGAAGTCTCCATGTCAATATTCGGGAGCTGGTAGACCAAAAGAAAGTTTGGCTACAAGAAAATTAAGAGATGTGGGCCAGGTCTAGGTACAGTGTAAGGGGCAACTGTCTAGAATATTCTTCTTCTGGAGCCTTCCAGCACGATCTCACATGAGCAATAGACCAGCACTGGAGGTCAACTGTGCACGAGAAAGTCCACACGGAAGCCCACAGTGAGCTACATTTCCACTTGGATCCATTTGGGCTCTTGTTGTTGTTGTTGTTGCTGCTGCTAGGCCTCATCAGCATGAAAATGAACTTGTTTTGATTTGCTACTGTCTGTCTTCTATTAGGAAACTGTTATTAGGAAAATCACATTAATTAGCCACAGCTGAGGAGAGACTTGGCTATTTTGGGGCCGCAGCTGCAAAGTCTCTTTGCAGTCTGAGTGCTGACTAAATTTTAACAACCAACAGAATAAATAGTCCCAGGGTACATTTAATCACATTAATTTTGTTTTCCTCTATCTGTATTGCTGTTTAGGATTGTTGGCTCATCTACATTAAATAATCTGATGCTATTAGCATACTTTCAAGCAATCCCATTTCTCTTGGTTTTGTGATATATTATAAAGCTTAATACTAATTTTATTAACTTTATTCATGAAAACAGAACATTAAAATTTACCCCAAAAGCTGACTTATCAACGGAACTATTTGCTTAAGTTGAAAAATCTGATTTTACAACTATACGGGGAAACAGGATTAGGCAGTTTGATACACGTGGAGAGCGGCAGGCAGAAGAGAGCTAAATATGTATACACATGGACTGAGAGGTGAAACTTCTAAATTATCCCCATTAACTCATTACTCATTTTCATAGATGTGGTGTGATAGGCCTTTGTGATCAAGCGGATCAAGTTTGACCCTGGCTCTGTAGAGGGTGAATGATCTCCTGGAATCTGTTTTCTGCCCTTCAGTCTGGGCTCGGTGTCTACTTTATGGTGCCCTTGTGAACACTCAAAGGCTGAGCTGGTGTAGAAATTGCCTGGTATAAGGTACATGCTTGAAGGCTGTTATCTGTCCCTCTTTCTCTAATGTCTCGTGGCTTATATCCTATACAACTAGAGAGTTGGCTACGGGCTTTCTCTTGCTCCCCTCCACACCTACCTATACAGCACCACCCAGTAGCTGGGGTCCACGGGTGGGTCCTCACGATTTGTCAGTGCCGGCTCGCCCGGTTCAGCATCGTAATCAGATAGTTTCACAGTAACTAGCAGCCACCGAACACTCACTGTGTCCTAGGAGTTTTCAGCCCTGGCCAATCAGTGGAATCACTTGGGAGAGTTCTGATTGCTGCCACCCCAATTACCATTTCAGAACAGAATTTCCAGAGATGAGGAATGGTTGGAAATAAGAAATGACAGAGTTAAAATTAACACCCATGATTCTAAAGTGCAGTCAGGATCGAGAAGTGACAGGGTTAAAATTAACACACATGATTCTAAAGTGCAGTCAGGATTGAGAAGCATCATTATTCCCTTGTTTAAGTCTTCTACCTCTAACAGAATTACTATCTTTTCTTTTCCTCCTCCTCCTGCTCCTCCTCCTGCTCCTCCTCCTCCCTTTCCTCCTCCTCCTCCTCTTCCTCCTCCTCCCCCTTTCACACAAGACCTCACAAAATATGTCTGGCTAGTCTCAAAATGATATGTAGCCAAGGGTATCCTTGGACTCCTGATCTTCCCCCCAGAAAACCCAAGTCCTGGCATTACGAAGACGAAGACGCATCAGCACACCAATAAAGACTTTCTTCTGCTGATTAAAAACAAAACTAAACAAACAAAACATCAAGGCAGAGGTATGTCTCAAGGCCATCTAGCTGTGAAGAGGTGCAGTGGATCTGGAGCCCAAGGAGTCTGACCTACCTGGCCCTCATTCTTCTGCCCTCTGAGTGACAAAAGAACTCCAAACTGAAGCTACTGGGCAAATGCATCGGGGTGACTACTGCCGTCCCCAGAGGATGCTGACCATCGTGGAAGAAAACACACCAAATCTTGGCAAAGCAGAGACAAACCTAGCTGGTCCAGGATAGTCCTCTGGGTCTTTTTGCTCCTACTCAAATCCTATTGACTTTAATTCTTCACCACGATCATATTCCCCATTGGGGAAGAGCTGAGAGGTGGCAAAAAGTCCCGTGTAAACCAAGTCATAGTGAGTAGAACCTCGCTTGATGACTTTTACCCGTCTTACCCCTGAGTCTACTTGGGTACAGACTTTGTTTCCAGGCTCCTCTAGGAGCGTGATGAGCAGCAGGCTTTTCAGTGACTGCCAGACAGTGGCGGAAAGAGAGGCTTTCCCTGGCTGTGGAGGAATAATGATTTCATTCTTGGGCTCTGTAAAACAAAGTTGCCTTGGAGGTGATCTAGGCAGGGACCCTGGAGAGGAGCTCTGCTCCCTCCCTCAGCTTTCCCTAGCTGTACCCCCCTTCCTTAACTCCTGACTGTGTTCTAGGAGGCGGTGTGGAAATAGAAACAGGGAAACACAGCGTGCAGCCGAAACGGGCATGGTACTCAAGTTGTCAGGTGGGTATCCACATTCTGCCTGCTTCTTTCTTTCCCTCTCCCATTCTTGGCCCAAGCCTGGCACACAGTAGCTACTCACTAAATATTCGCCCAAAGCTCACTTGAGTCCTCTGTTGCAATGAGACAGTATGGATTGGTGAACACATGTCACCCCATAAGTGCCTCCTATGAGGACGCCATGTTTAAAAGAGCCTTTCGTAGGTTTGTCCTTTTGATTTTGTCTGGTTTCCATTCTGAACCTTGCCCCATGGACTTAGCTTGTGTTGTTTCTTGCCTTGCAACCTCCTTTCATGGAGGATCCACTTTTTCTTTTTCCTTTGATGCTTTGTAGCCTTCATGTCCTCCACCGTGAGCTGTCGTATCAACAACCAATCTGAGCTAAGCCCCACCGGATCCAGCCCAGACTTCAAGCTTCTCTAGCCCCGTGGTAAGGCTCACATATCAGAGGGCAGTGAGAATAGGGTGGGGGAAGCAGTCTGCATGGCAGATGCAATGGCAGTTTGCAAACGCCATATTGCCTTTCTGGTTAGAGAACTCTTGAGTCAATTTTCCTGTGACGTCAGCCTCACTAGAGATGCATCCGGCACAGTGGCAGACCAAAACCTTTGGCTACAGGGTTTGAAACCCCAGCTCTGCTACTGATGAGTGACAGGATGCTAGCGGGATAAATGTCCTCAGTGTCCTCTTCTGTATATGTGAGGAGATATAGTATTTTTAAAAACTATTTCATCCTAATCTGTGTGCGTGCACAAGTACATTTGAGCATGTCTGCTTCTGTGTGTGCACACACATGTGAGCACATGCGCATGGGCAGGTCCACACATGCTATGGACTACGTGTAGAGGTCAGAGGGCAATCAATAGGAACAAGCCAGTTCTTTCCTTCCGCCATGTGGTTTCAGGAATGGAACTCATGTTCTAGGCCTTGATAGCAACTACCCTTTCTCGTTGAGCCCTCTCATTGGCTCAATAGTATTTTCATTTTTGGGTCACTGACACACATTTTAGCCATTACTAATAATAGTAATAGCCATAAGGCTAGTAAATGTTCAGACTGGCATCCTTCTGAATTCCCAGAGAAGGGATGTTATGGCAAATGAAGGGATGGAAAAAAAAAGAAAAGTAAACAAATCAAATCAAAACAAAAGGTTTACTAAGGACCCTCTCCTGGTTGAATCTTTCAACACTACCCCTGTGGTGTCACCCCCACTCCTTTCTGCTCCACCTTTGTGACTTCCATGCAGATCCCCAAATGGTCCTTGCTTTTTCTAACATAAGGCCAACCCCACACTCTATTTCCTCATTGCTATTGCTCTTTATCCCTCAGAAGCTGTATCCTCTGGATTTCAACTAGATGGAGGCCAGCCTAGCCTAGCTCTGTGCTGCTGCCGTGCTGGGGCTGCCATCCCACGAGGCTGATTTCCCAGCGCTTTGTGAGTTCCTGGCTCCATCCCACTCTCATCAGCATCCTAGTGTCAAGCAGGGCCTGGCATGAGATGGGGTGCTGGGAGTCTGTGCCTGGGGAAGAAACCAATGAACTCAGCATCACCTCCCAGGCCAGCAAATCCTGTCTGCCTGCACAGCCCACTGTCTTCTCATGTAGCTGCTTACAGAACTTTAAGGTTGGAGCCTTTGAGACAAAGCTTCAAGTGCAAAGGCAGCAAAGGAAGTATTAAGAACTCCCTCCCCCATGCTGAAGCACTTGGGAGTGAGTGATTGACACGCTACATGGTCACGTCAAGCACGTTCTTTCTTTCCTTTCTCCTCTCCTTTCTTTACGGACCTTATGTAGTCCAAGCTGGCCTTACAGGTAACCAAGAATGACCTTGAACTCTTGATCTTTATGCCTCCCACTTTCCTAGGGCTGGGATTATAGGTGAACACCACCACCACAACCAGTTTGTGCGGTGCCAGGGATTCATGAATACCAGACAGGCACTCCATCCCCAGTCATACGTGTGTTCTAAAAGCATCTACAGCCGGGCGGTGATGGCGCACGCCTGTAATCCCAGCACTCGGGAGGCAGAGGCAGGCGGATCTCTGTGAGTTTAGGCCAGCCTGGTCTACCAAGGGAGTTCCAGGACAGGCTCCAAAGCTACAGAGAAACCCTGTCTCGAAAAACCAAAAAAAAAATAAAAAATAAAAAAATAAAAGCATCTACATCCCCACAATATAGCTATTAGATTTAGACAGTTAACATGGATTCAGCTAACCCTCTTATCTATTCAAGTTTCCACAGCTGCACTGTTGGAGCCAAGGCATCCCATTCAGGTAAGGTTGCTGCACAGGGATGTTGTCTCTTTAGGCTCCTGCAGCTGACAACAGCCTCCTGCTCTGCCCTGGGCTTTTGTGGAGGAAACTGCACGGCACGGCTGTTCATTCTCCAAGATGTCTTCCTTGTCTGGTGTTTCTTCAGAATCAGGTTCAGTGTCTGGACCGTTAGCGGGAATATTCTAGAAGGCATGTGTGCCCTACCAGGTGGTACATGACTAAAATTTAGATTTGTCCCATTCCAGGTATCTTCCAGACTTCTCCACCCCAAAATCTTCTCCACTTTTCATTTTACAAAGTTACAAAGCATTTTGAAGGCAGATTTGAGGCTGCACCGACACCCTGTTACACCATAAACTTTTCAACGGGTCATTTGTGTTTTGATTGGCATATGACTGGTGACCTATGGTTTCCCCATTCTGTATAGCAGCCTGTAAAATACTGCTCTTGAAAAGGTTGAATGAGAACTGAGCTGTGGGCAATCACTTCATTTTCTTCCTGTCTTGATGTTATAGTTCATCATTTACTTTCTCTGCTCTTGACTTTTTTTTAAGCTTAGCATTGCTATTTTATGTTTTTCATAACACCCATGCTGGCTAGTATTTGTTAACCCAAATTAGAGTTACCTGGGAAGAAAGACCCCAGCTGAAGAATTGCTGCCATCAGAGTGGCCTGGGGACATGTCTGCAGAGCTTTTTTTTTTTTTTTTAAAAAAAAAAAAAAAAACTAATGTTTGATGTGGGAGGGCCCAGCTCACCAGAGTCGAGGCCACCCCTGGGCTGGCAGTCCTGGGTTACTTTAAAAGGGGCCTGAACAAGTCACGGAGAGCAAGCCAGGAAGCACCGCTCATTCCTCATGGCCTCTACTTCAGTTCCTTCAGTGCCTTGGTCTTCCCTGTCTTCCCCCCATGACATGGTTTTGGTCAGTGTCTTATCACAGCAACAGAAAGCAATCCAGGGCAGCCCACTTCATATCCTCTACAGTAGCTGGCAAGGGACAAACAAAAGGAATGGAGGCCAGGTGAAACCAAGGCCTCACTTTTTGGTTTTGCTTTTAGGAAACAGCATTTTTCTATGTAACTCAGGCTGGCTCTTAACTCTCTTTGTAACTTAGGTGGCCACTGAACTTGTGATTCCCCCTGCCTCAGCCTCCCAGGTGCTAGGATTATGTGTGTAACAGGAAAAGACAGTGCAGAGGTTCCTCCATCTTGTATTCTTGCTGAGGTCATTTCAAGTTGAACTAGAATTTGATCTCCTTGATGAAAAATCCCATGGAAAATTACCCAACTCTATTCTAGGAACCTGAGGTTAAGATGCCCAACTAACATAGCTTCTGTTAAACTGCCTGCTTGTGCGAGCCTCATCTCCAGCTAACTGCTTATCTTAGCTTCTGTCAAATTGCTTGTTAATGCCCCAAGCCCCATTGCAGCTCCAGAGAAAGCAAGATGCCAGGATGTGATTTCTGCCTTCTTAAACTCCATGCTCTGGACACTTGGGGTTACCCTTGGGTTTCCGAGTACCTGAGTATAGTCCCAGCTGGCTGAAATAACCATGTTTGACTGTAAACTGTATCTGAGTGGCCATCTCTGGTGGGTTCCCCATATCAACGGGCATATGCCATCATAGGCATGAAGTGTTAAGGGCTATACCCAGGCCTACTGGATGCTGGGTAAGCACGCTGCTAAGTGAGCTAGAGTCACAGCCCTTACCTAGTCATGATTTGAAATTCTACAACCACCTTCACAAAGTAGACTTACGCCAGAAACCCAAACAAGTGGGTCTTGGTCTTCAGAGATGATGATGATCTTTGTCTTAGTTTAGATAGAAAGTGACCACCACACTGGCAGAGGCATCAGTGAAGTGGCCTTGTGTCTGGCTTCTGACAAATAACATTCATATATAAGAACTCATCTGATGCTGGTAGCGACTCCTGAGGCAGCAACTGCCACTGTCCCCATTTGACAGGGGCATAATTTGAGGCACTGGGAATTTTAGGGGCCTGGGGCTATTCAAGATAGTTGAATATGGGCACCCAGAACTCACTGTCTCTGCCACAAAGAGCAAAATAACAAGAAAGCGGCCTCTATCTGAGGGAGTGGCCAGAGGAAAGGGGAACACTAGAAACAGAGAGATTAGAGGCAGAATCCTTGGAAGATTCAAAGACCAGGAAGTAAGAACACTCAGGGGTGTGGCTCCTTGACAAACAGAGGGGGACACGCCCTTTGCAGAGGTAAGAGTAAACAAACACTCAGCAACTGCAACCACGTGGATACCGGCAATCCCAGCAGCTGGGAGGCCATAGGGTCTCCTAAGTTTGTAGCTTACATTGACCTGGCTTTGTTTCTCAGAACATCTCCCACTGGACTTCTGTGGTGCCATAGCCAAGAACCGTTATGAGAAGGGAGCCACCGACTGAATCTGAGCTGTTTCCAAGCCGGGAGGCCCTGCACATTCCAGTCTCTGAAGCCCATAAAGATTCTTACTTCATTTGCATACCCGCGTCGGCGGAAGAGCGATTACAACCTAACCCTGTTGTGTGCCTTGGGGCTGGGCTTTGCAAGAGAGGGAATGAAGAGAGCTATCCTTAAGAACCAGAAGATTGGACCTTTTGCCCTCTGACACTAAAGGTATGGATAGCTGTGTGTTGCTCAAGCAGAGGCAGGATTGAAGGCGTGTGCCCACATGGTTCCTGTTACCTCATTTCCTCTTGGAGGGTCATACTCAAGAGTCTTAACTCACTCTGTGGTTCTGGCCGTTGCCTTGCTCTTGGGCCCAAGTTACAGATGAAGGAGCCGGGAGAAGAAAAGCCCTGACTTCAGCTATCTTCCTGCTCATGGGTGTGCACCGCCAAAGAGGGCCAAGAAGAACTTGCCAGGTAGCGGACCCAATTTCCAGCTGTGCACTGTTCCTGGCTGACAGACAGCTCAGTTCCTGCCACCACCCACCTACTCAGTTCCTGGCACTGCCAGCCCTGCACCTTGTCTGACCACACACTGCCATCAGGACTGGGAGGGAATCCCAGTTGGGTGCTCCTGTTTCTGTGGTTCTCTTTCACTGGGCTCTCAGGCTGAACCGCCAGAGGCTAAGAGCATCTGGTGCCTCAGCACTGCAGGGAGGCTGTACCTGAGGACCCTGCTAGTAGCAGAACTGTTATCAACAATGCCTGAGGAAGCTCTGATTGTCCTCCCGACCATTCTCACTGTAGGAACAGTCACACGGTGAGCAATCTGTACCCCCTACTATATGTACCTTCTAGGGTCTCACTCCTTCCAGGGCCCACAGAGGCAGGTTCTGAGACTTCTCTACGGCACACTGTGTGCCCCAAATCCTTCATCAGTCAGAGAAACTGTTAAGAGTGTATACTGCTCTTGCGGAGGACCCACGTTTGATCGCCAGCACCTAGGTCTGGTGGCTCACAAACACCTGTAAATCCAGCTCCGGGACAGCTGAAGCCCTCTCCTGGTCATGCCACGTACCTGCTCTCCTGTGCACATACTACATGAGTCTTGGGTCCTGATGACAGCCAGACCTATGGCAGGTATTCGTCTGTGCCCTCATGGGAATGCTTTGGGCTTCCAGTCACCTCCCCTTAGCCATTGACTTTTGACCTCAGTTATTAAGGGATGGCGTTCTGTTAAGCTTAAACCTGGAGCCGAGGCAGAGGAAGCAGCGCCCAGGTGCGTGGCTGACCTACATAGCAGTAGCCCATGGTTTTTACTCTGTGCTATGGCTTTTCACTGGTCCCTCCAGAATACCTCGGAAGTCAGCCTAGCAGAAATCTGGTCTTTCTACGGTCACAGAGGACTTAGTCTCTAGTGAAAAGCCTTCACTTTGCATTTAAAAATCAGAAAAGCCAGAGGTTCTGGGGTCAGATTTGCTGTGCTCTTGGCTTTGCTGTCTCTGTTGGTCTAGTGACATGGTACATCATCCCTCAGTCAGACTTTGGTTTCAGAGCTGGGCTTCAATATGTCTGCCGGAAGGCTGAAGGTTGCTCTGGGGTAGAAGGTTAGTACTTTTCTCTTGTCATGTTGAAACAAAAGCAGCAGCGTAGGGAAGGGTTTGTCTGAGCTCACAGTTCAAGGATGCTGTCCACCCTGGTGGGGGTGGGGTGGCAGGAGCTTGAAACAACTCTCCCCGCTGTGTCTACAGTCAGGAAGCAGAGAGAGGAGCATGCTGGAGCTCAGCTTGCCTTCCACGTTCTATCCAGTCTGGGATCCGAGCCCACGAGGTGTTGTCACCTATACTTAAGTTAGGTCTTCCGTCCTCTGTGTTTCCAGACCAGACACTCCCACACCAATACACTCAGCTTTGCTGTCTTGGTGACTCTAGATGTCGTCAAGTTGACAGTCAACAGGAACCATGTGAGATGGAAATATCTTCAGTACCACGCACATGAGTTAACAGACTGACGAAGCTAGCGGGAATCTTCCACTTCAAGGTGCATGGGAACAAGTAAACTATGTGGCCATGTGCTGTTGCCTTTGTTACAGGGTTGCTAAAGGCCCCATGACAGAGGCACTGCCCACAAGGTACCAGGGGCTATTGATGAGACATTATAAACAGCGATCAATAAAAGCCAACTCCAAGCAGACTACTGAAACCACACACAAAAGCAAGGGTGAAGAAAGCAGAGCTGGGACGTGGGTTACCTAGGAACACAGCTGGCTCGGAGTGGGAGTCCTCCAAGCAATATGGACGGAAACAGCAGGCTGATCAGGTGGGTCCTCACACATCGAGTTTCTACATGGAGCCACCGACGTGCTGAATTTAGACACTGTGGCTGATTCGTGCACTGCAGAAGTGTGCGGAACCAGCTGCCTGACCACATGAACACCGGTAGGGGGCCTGGCAGCTGTGCTGCAAGCTCCTTCCATCCTCCACAGCGTCCTGACTCCAGTGCCATAGACAAGTCCAGCCCTGTCCCAGTCATCTTGGGTTCTCTCTCCTCCTTCACCGCTCTCCGATTTTTCCTGCATTTTGGGAGGCTTTTCTGGGAAGCCGGGAACATTGCTCAGAGCCTGGGTGTAATTACCACACAAAACAGCCTCTCACTTTAGAAAAAAAAAAATTAAAGAAAATGAAAGCTGGACTCTGGACCATGCAGGAGATGATAGCTAACTGGTCCTGAACCCAAAACTGTAATTAGAGTAATTCTTCTGTCATTGTTAATCATTCCATTTATGTCCTGAAATGAAACCAAATGATGAACATAATGATGACTTTTGTTTTTGCTTCCCCTTTCCTTTTTGCCGAAAAAACTGGCAGGCGCACTCAAGTCAAATTAAACATCTGTTTAGAAAAGAAGCTGGCGTCCCGATGACAGCTGTCGTGGACTTACCCGTGCACCACAGCTGTCAAACTCTAAATTAACAATGATTTTCATTTATGAGTAGCACAGAACTAAGGCGTAAAGGAGCTTTTGCCCCCCTGATTTCCTGACTGCTGTTAAACGTGAACCCTTAGAGAAATGGCCGTGGAAAAAGTAGAGGTGGGATCAGCTGGCAACAATTAATCACAGGGGTGAGGCATTCCCACAGCGCTGCCTTTGTTTCTTCGCTGGCTTCAAGTGGGGTAGTCCCTGTGGCAGTCAGGCTTGGAGGGAGGCGAATGACTCAGGAACAACTTTTGATTGGGAGTAGACAATTACTGGTGAGCCTTGCTGGAGGCGGTTCTCTGAGGGTCTCGCCTTGTTCCTTTCAAGCATCAGGGTGCACTCAGTGAGCTTCAGCCTTTGCTCTAGCCAGCAATGTCTGGATGTGTGGTTGTTACACAGTGGTCCCATACGAGGGTAAACGATCTAACCAGAACATCTTTAGTCACCAGAGAAACTGTGCTGGGCAGCTTCACACTTTCTTCATCACCATGAAAGACAGAGTGAGGCCACATGCTTCATAATGAAGGCTCATTAACAAGAGCACACATATGGTCAGGGTAGGCCTGGAAGATTCCATCACACAGGGATGCTGGAGCCCCCAGAGTGTGTGCATGTATACCACATGATGCTGGGAACACATCCCAGTGCTGAATGACATATGATCATAGGTGAACAATTTGTCTTTTCTCAATCCTGTCTAAGAGACATGATTGTCTTTTAGACTGAGGCCCTGGCATGGGAAAACACGTTGACTGTGTATATGTGTATTTCTTCTTCTTCTTTTTTCTTTAAAAAAAAAAGGAGGTACAGGTAAGGCGTCACCTGGTACTTTCCTACTGCTCCCATTTATATCCCTTGATAATCTTGGGTCAAATGTTCACAGGAATAAAATCAATTGACATATGAATACCACGGATTGTGCTTCAACTATATAAAAGAAGAGTTGGCTGCAAAGGTCTCACTGCCACACTCAACCAACCATGCATCAAAAGCATTTAAAAGCAGTTCCATCTATACTGAATGTGTACAGATACCTCCTGTGGTCATCACTCCTAGACAATGCAGCATTAACAGCTACTTACACAGAATTTGCACTGTGTTAGACATTATATATAATCTGGAGAGGATTTAAGTATGTAGGTTAGATGTAGCATTTTACACAATGGATGTGAGTGTCCTTACACTATGGTGTCTACGATGGGTCCTGGAATCAACGTCCCAGGAATGCTGGAGAAAGGCCATGCCTGTGCTGATACACACAACAGCATGGATAAGCCCTCAGAACATTACACTAAGTGAAAAAAGCCAGGCAGAAAAGACCATATACCAGAAGGTTCCAATTACATAAAGGATTGAGAAGTCACCCACAGAGGCAGGATGCAGATAGGCAATAGCCCTAGGCTGGGGGAGAGGAGTATGGGGAGAAACTGCTTCATGGGAAAAGGGATTTCACTTTGGAATGACAGAAATAGATAACGTTGATAAAAGATTCCAACATTGAACATGTACTAAATTCTACCGAATTGATAACTTTAAAATGGTTAATTTAAATTATTTACTTATTTGTGTGTGTGTGTGTGTGTGTGAATTTGATGTATGTGCACAAATGTGTCAGATGTTTATACCTGTGTGCAGGTGCCTGGAGGCCAGAGAAAGAATTGGATGTCCTGTTCCATCTGCCTCCACCATACTCCTCTGAGACAAGGTCTCTCACTGAAACTGGAGCCAGGCTGGCAGCCAGAAAATGGTGGAAACCCCTCTACCTTTGTCTCCAGCAATGCTGAAGTTACAGATGTGCAGGGCCAACCTTGGCTTTTCACATGTGTGCTGCTATCTTAACTCAGGTCCTCATGCTTATATAGCAAGCACCCTTACCCACCAAGCCACTTCTCCAGCCCTAAACTAGTCTAACTTTACCAACAACAAGGAAGTTCGCAGCTCAGCGCATCCTTGGTGGATCCCACATGATTGGGACCACAGTATACAGTGGTGACTCTTCTCCATTCATTGAAGAGGTGCTGGATCCATCCCTCTGCTTCAGAACCGGGTCCCGGTACACGAGTAAGGCAGGCTTCTCTGTACTTCTGCGGGCTGTCCTGCGGCCATGACCTGCCAGATCTGTACTGTGTTCGCTTTTTCTGGAGATCCCAGCTTTCATTTCCCTCCTGGGTTTTAGTTCACTGCAATGCTTATCACTCTGTAGCCAGCATTTCCTGGTTTGTTCTTGCCAGCTTCCTCCCACGAGGGCTGGATCCTGCACCTGGGTTTCCAGCTGCCTAATGACTGGGTTTGAAGCTGCCAGTGGACTGTCCCCACCCTGGAGCCATGCCACAGCTGACCTTCCAGGAACTCCCGGCACCTGGAGTCCACCTGTTGGACGGTTGGTTGGTCCCGGGGATCCAGGGCTTTCTCAAGCCAAGTGTGTTGCCATGACATTGCTGTTCCCAAACACTCTCCCAATAAGCTGCCAGAGTAGCCAGAGCTGGCTCTTCCCATCTCTCATATTAACTCCTTGGAGTTGTAGCGAAGTCATAGGCAGCAAGTGAAGCCACCTTGTCTTATGACAAACAAGTTTGTGATTCTTCTCTCTACCCAGTGTCATAGAAATCATGGAGGAAGCTTTACCTCAGTCACACCACCTCCTCCCAGCCATGCTGTGCCATCCAAATCACACACTGTCATCACATTTTCTCTCAGATGAAAAGCGTTGGTGAGCCATAAGGATGTAAAGTATTGAATACCGGCTAAGTCCTCTTCAATGCTTAGCCTTCTCCCTCCAGTCTCTTGCCAGTTTCTTTCCCCGTTTTCTGAATGGAATTGAGGGAACAGTATCGGCTCTCACAGGCTTGGTTCTGAGCCTCTGTGTTCAGAAAGGACTCTGCTTCATCTCACAGATCAAGAACAGGGCGTGAGAAAGTTAACCTCGCCCGTGTCACTTACTGGCTGACCAGGAGTCTGGTGGCAGCAGGTTTAAGTCCCAGTTTCACAACATGGCTGCTTTATTCCCCAGAATGGAGACTCTGAGCCTCAGTTTAGTGAGGTCTTTGCAGAGCTTTGTGAGATAAGGTGTCTGGAGCTGAAGAGATGAGATCAGTCACTACAGCGCTTGCTGCTCTTGTAGAGGACTCGGGCTCCACTCCCTTCATCCACATGGCAGCTCACAGCTGCCTGAGCACCAGGGGATTCAACCCTCTCTGGCCTCTATGAGCACCTGCACTCATATAGACAGACAGACAGACAGACACATGTACATGCATACACACACTGCATACATTAGGGCTGCTATCATAAAATATTATCAATTAATATAGCTAGCAAATAACAGAAATTTATTTGTAGAGTTTGGGAAGGCCAAGACAAAGATGCTGGCAGATTGGGTAGCCATCAACTGCCCTCTTGCTGATGCAGATGGCTGGCTTCCATAACCTTGCACAGTGTTGTGTACAGAGAGGAAGAAAGCTCTCCTGTCTTTTCCATAAGGGTACTGGTCCCATCACTGTGGCCCCCACCTCATGCTCCAATCATCCAGTAGTCTCTCCCAATGTTATCACACTGGGGCCCTTAGGAGAGAAGAGCATAGTCTAGGAGTCACTTCTGTGTATCTCTTTATACCTCCCAGCCCACCTGTGACTGCAACCATCATTGCGGCAACCAGATACGTCTTGCTGGAATTGGATGGTGCACATTTTTCCTGCCTGCTGTACCTCTCGCGTTCTACCCCTTTGTAGAAGAAACTGACTGGTCCCTGTTCTAGTGCACATGCCAACAGTGCTCATGGAGACCAGAGAAGGGCACTGATCCTCCCGAAGCTGGAGTTACTGATGGTTGTGAACCATCCTGTGGGTGCTGAGACCTGAACCTGAGTCTTCTTCAAGGGCAGTCAGTGTTCTTAATTACTGAGCATCTCCCCAGCCTGATGCAGCTTTCTGTTCCACTGCTAGATGACGGAAGCCACACTAAATAGTAGATAAATAAAAAGGCTATGGCTGTGCTCCAGTA
>NC_022015.1:5537712-5550335 GCF_000317375.1 Microtus ochrogaster | reverse complement strand
TGGGCTGTGCCTTATCATCTTTCACATTAAAGTGACAAAGAAAAGCAAAGTGGATGCCTGCCTTTGTAAATCTCATAGTCCTGCTTAAACAATATAAAGATGGATGCAGTAGGGCTTGGATGTGACTCAGTGGTAGAACACATCTTAGTATGTGCAAGGCTCTGAGTTCCATCCCTAGCACTGGACAGTGACCAAAGCAAGCTGTGAAGGGCCTCAAACACTGCTGGAGAATTTTGACTTCACTCTTTGGCCACACAGAACATCAAATGAGCTCAGAGAGCTTACAGCAACTGCGGCCTGGATCAGGGTATTTCACTCAGGGAAGATGAATTGTCCCCTTTTAGGGGTCCAGCACACAATTTTCCCCTCTCACTTCTGTAACACCCTGGTAAAGCTTCCAGGGTCCCACTCTGAATTGCATGAACAAGGACATGCACCCTTGAGGCCAGATATACTTTAGAATTGATTTTGGGGTTACGTAAAGATAATACAGTATATATTCCACACCCACAGGGTCTCGTCATCACCCTCATTTCACACTAAAGATGGTAGTCATCTCAGTCCAGGGAAGGTCTGAGCCTTAAATGAGTAATAAAAATCTTTTTAATCTCAGTATTTGGATTTCAGGACTGCAGACGAAGGGCTGTGCACCTGGTTTGTATTATTTATAGATTGTCTTTGGGTCAAAGGCACCATCCCATGCCCTCAGTGACTGCATACAAGAAGTGCTCAATAAATGCTACCAAAGCAATGAGCAGAGGAGAAAGGCTGTAGAGCCGGTTCACTGAGTGGCTAATGATGGGACATCCTGCCAGAGCAAATGGGGAGACTTACATGGCAGCGTCAGGATTTTGAACTGTATCTTAGGGTGATAGGAAGCTGTGTTGGGTTTGTTAGACAGGTAGAACATCAGAACATCAAGGGGAAGAGGGATTGGAGGGCAAGGAGCTTATGCGATCATGTCAGAGATTCCCCTGACAGTAAGATACAAAGTGTCTGTGGATAGGGCAATGGATAAAAGTAACAACAGAAAAAAGCAGCACATCCCACTTGAAGGCCTGCCTCCTAATAGTGTTTGAAGGTGAGATGTGGAATCTCAGCTTGACCCACAGCCCCTGTCTGAAGTGCTGAAGGGCAATGTGGAGCTCCAATGCTTGTAGCTAAGTCGCCTACTCTATGACCTTGAGAAGTTGCTTAGCCTCCTTCCGGAATATTCTCCCTGTGCCTCAGCTTTCTCCTTCACACCTACACCGCCAGGCTACTTTACAGAGGAAAGGAGTATTTGTAACCCAGAACAGGGCTTGACTCTTGGCTATCGTCTCCTTTGCTTTATAAAAGTTGAATTCCTCAAATGATCTGCCTTGCCCTCAGGAGAATTTCCACTCTCAGATCCTCCCTGTGGGAATGAGCAAGAGCTGGAATTCTACCTGAAGCTAATGAATGCCCAGAAAAGAGAGGACCCCTCAAGACACAAAACTTGGTCAGGCTGAAGAGGACAGGACATCCTTCTGTGTAGTCTGGAAGTATCTCTCTTACATTCAGGCACTTTTTTTATCCTTTGTCTTTTAATCCACTACTCAGTTGTAATGCTTTGCAGTAGCCTTGCAGCATTACAGCATGCCCGGGCCCCTGAAGAGAGAGCTTTGGAGAGTGCTGCCTGCAACATCAGCACTGATTCAGAGATTTGTATGCAAATGCGAAGTGGAAACAGCAGCATCAGGTTTACCAAGAGAGAAGTCACCATGGCTGCTTGCTGGCCTTCACAAGCAACTATGTGGCTTCAGAGCAAACTCCAGCTTTTCCTACGGGGGATACTAGTCTGGCATGGCATGATAAAGGCTCCTTCTTCAAATCAGGGCTCTGCAATACAGCTGGCAGCTTCTTTTTCTTTGTCCTTCCTTCCTTCCTTCCTTCCTTCCTTCCTTCCTTCCTTCCTTCCTTCCTTCCTTCCTTCCTTTCCATTCATATGCTCTCTCCCTCTCCTTCCCTTGCTTCCTCTCCCCTCCCTATCCCCAACAGGATCTCACTTAATTCAAGTTGGACTAGAACTCATTTTGTAGCTGAGAATGACCTTGAACTAAAGCTGTTTTATCCAGGGCTGGGGATAGAATCTAGGGCTTTCTGCCTGTTGAGCAAACAGTCTTCCAAGTGAGCCACATCCCCAACATAATCACTCACTGTTATCATTGCCTCTCCTTTTTTGTGTGTCCAGAACTCTGTGGCTAGATCTTAAACCTCCTTGTTAGCTTTAATAAAACTTCCCACTGTACAGCCTCGTGGTTTAATAAACTCTAATCGTCCCCTTGATGCTCCTGAATCAGGTTGGGTCTCTTCATGCTGACATTGGATGACATCTCTGATATGTTAATGGATTTTGGCCCCCAGAGATCTCCTGATCAACATGTCTGTCTATTAACTGTCTCTCGGAGCAGCATTCACCTCTAAGTCCTCATTAAGATTCTGGCTCTGATGCTTTTCTGCCTGGAGTAACCTCTTCCCATACATTTGCCCAGACGACTCATCATTGCCACCGAGACATAACTGCTGATATTTCCAAGAAGCTCTTGTGATTTCATCCCCCACCCATCTTCTCTCTAAATTCTAACCATGCTGAGCTCGTCACTCTTTTTGTCTTGGGGTTGCTAATTTTTGCATACATGTTTTTATTTATACCACAGCTAGGCTAAAAGTGTTTTTGCAAGTTGGGATCATTATTTACATTCTAAGTTGAGTTTTTCTCAGTTTTCTGGTATACAGTTTTGGTATCTGGCAGGTGCACTGGCTGGCTGGTCTTGCAAATGCTACCTTCAACATGAAAAGCAAGGAAACTGGCCCAGCCAGCCAGAGTCTTCCTGTACTTTACTAATGACATCAACTTGAAACTTTTTCTAACCACATAAAATACTTTAAAATAAAATACGGTGCATTCCCATTAAAATCAAAACATAAAAGAACAAAAGGTATAAGTATTAATTATTATAGTTTTCAGATATCAACAATTATACTCAACCTCTAAAGAATGCAAGAACAAACCTTTAGAACTACTGAGAAAATGTAGTATTGTCTAAGTCAAAAACTCTAGTCAATAAGAATGGTGAGTAATCAGAAAGAATAACCAGGTAACAGACCAGATTCACGAAAGCTGTGGTGGATATTACTGTAACTATGTAAAGACACATTGCATTTGTGTATGCTGTATTTGTTTACTCCAAAGATGTGTGGCTGTTTCACCTGCCTGCCTAAGGTACCTGATAGGTTTAATAAAAAGCTGAATGGCCAATAGCTAGGCAGTAAAGGGAATAGGCGGGGCTGGTGGGCAGAGAGAGTAAGTAGGAAAGAAGGAAAGGGATGGAAGATGGAGGAGAAAGAAATGGACAAAACATAGAGGAAGAGAAACAGGTTAAGTTATAAGAGCTAGTGGGAGAAGCATTAACTAAGACCGAGCATTTGTGATTGATAATAAGTCTCCATGTCATGATTTGGGAGCTAGTGGGTAGCCCCCCATAAATGCCTGCTATGAAGAACAGCAAAATTCAAAGTTGTCCATGGAGGAAAAGCCTGCATAGAATGCATGGTTTAATTTAAAAAAAAAAAAAAACCACAAGATTTTGTGGAAGATAAGGGACCTGCTTAAGTAGGCAGATGTCCTGGTTTTGACTGGAAAACACATAGCAGGGAAGGTGGCTTTCCCCATATTAAACTATTAATTTAGTGTAGCATCATTCAAAATCCCAACATCAGGTTTTATTGGACAGAGCACACTTATATAATTCACCTGGAATATGAGTCTGCTTGAATAACCACACATACTTTGAATGCTGAGAAGATTAACTTGTCACCAAAACAGAATTATGCTAAAAACGGCACAGGACTCATAAAGAGAAGACAAGATGAAAAGAGCAGCCAAACGGAGGAGAGATATGCACAGGTTTTGCTTTTCATGAAGTAGCAGTCCACGCCATTGGGAAAAGAACGCACAGTCAACAAATGGATGGGGGACTGCTAACTCTACTTTGTCAATAAGACTGCTTTCCCGTTCCCATGTGTGCTGCCGTCTCCAGGTTGCGCCTCCAGAGAGCTACCCAGATCTCCACCCCTGGGCTTCACTTGGATAGATGCTCTTTATGAACCACTTACATGGGCTCCAGGACCTCTGTCCATCGGTCAGACCAAAGGGGAAACCCAGAGGGAAACCATGCAAGAGGGCCGGGGTTCCCTCAGGCTAGCTGCCTCTCTTAATGAAGGCCTCAGCTCCTGTCAGGGGCGAACATTCTCCCACCTTCCCCCAACTCCCTTTGTGCCTTCAGACCTGTGTGATATCAGTCTCCCTCCATTGTCATTCTTCCATAGAGATGGTTCTCACAACTTTCCAACGTTCCTCTGGTACCTCATTTTGAGCTGAGCAGACCATGAATTTTCTGTTGTGGCCTACTGATACCATGTAATTAACAAACTCAAATTCTAGGAAGGCAAAAGGTCTAAGTCTATTTTAAAATCTTTAGGAATATAAATATGAAATATATTTATAACCTCGGGTATAGAAAATCTATTTTTTGATTAAGATGTAAAACTTAAATTCCTAAGGGAAAGCACAGATGCATATTTTTAATCAAAATGTCAAGCTTTTTTGGGCATTTGTATGTATGTAGAGAAAGACCGAGAGACAGAGATGAGTATTCACATATGTGGGGGCAGAATGTATGTGCAAGCGTGAGTACATGTGTAAGTCTATGTGTGAATGCAGAAGCTGACATTGAGTGTCTTACACGGTTGCTTTGAACCTTACATATTGAGGCAGGGTCTCTTGATGATCTTGCCCATTCAATTGGTCTCACTACCCAGCTTGCTCCAGAGAGCCTCTGCCTACTCCTTCAGAAGTGCTGTGGGACAATGGTCTGTACCCTTTCAGTTGTATTTTAATAAAATGCTGATTGGCCAGTAGCCAGGCAGGAAGTATAGGTGGGCCGACCAGGCAGGAAGTATAGGCAGGGCAATGAGAATTCTGGGAAGAGGAAAGACTCAGTCTGCAGTTGCCACCCAGACACAGAGGAAGCCAGACAGAGAACAAGCAAGATGTGACTACCTCACTGAAAAAGGTACCAAGCCACGTAGTTAACGCAGACAAGAATTAGGGGCTAATTATAAGAGTTAATAAGAAGCCTGAACTACTAGGCCGACCAGTTTATAATTAATATAGGCTTCTGTGTGTTTATTTGGGACTAAATGGATGTAGGACCTGGTGGGACAGAAAACTCGGTCAACACAGAGGACTGCAATAATGGGGGAGGGGAGCTGTCATACCCACACAGCAATTATGTGGGTGCTGAAGATGTAAACTCCAGTCTGCATTAATAGTACAAAAGTAGCAAGTAAATTAACCTGAGATATTATTTTGATTCTCACACAGAAGGCTCTTGAAATTGGTAATGTCAGGGACTGCTAAGCAGGTAAGGTTATAGGCTCTGTCACTAATTTTGAGGACAATATGGCAGTGTCTGTAGAAATCATTAATATGCATTCCTTATGACCCTGTGATTTGTCATCTGCTATGAATAAAAATGTAAGTATTTACTCAAAAAGGCATGCACTTGGTTGTCTGTTATAGATCATTGATTGTAGCAGGGACAGAAAAGAGACCATGAGAGAATCCAAATATGAACTTCTTGGAGCGTGATTCGCACATTCATACCGCAGATAACATGCAGTAGCTTAAAAATCAACTATAAATAAGCATATTCTGATCCAGACATGCTTCTGCTAAGTTCTCCCGAGTGAGCACCCATTCAAGTTCAGGGCATTACGCATGCTCCACGTACCTTCAGAATGTAAGTGAACACACACAACTTTAAAGAACACCCACAAAGCTGATATGGATTTCTGGCTTCACGAGGAATACTGGGAATATTTGAGGAGACTGTCGAGGGGTTTTCAATTTTTCTGTATTCTAATATATATTTTCTGTACCTCACTTCTTTTTGTGTTGCTTAAAAGTTTACAATGTGTCTGTGTTTACATCTCACCTACAGAATTATAAGTTTTTAAACACAGCGCTGTGGCTAAGATATAATTCCCTCAGGGGAAAGGAAGAATAAAGACTCTCAAGTTGCCTTGCTCCAGGGAGCCTGTCTCCTCCTGTGTGCATTAGCTATGCAGGTCAATTAGCCCAAGCCTGCCAGGTAACTGGATGTGCAGCTGAGTTCCTGACATGCAGAAAACATTGCCTGGTTGTTTTCTCTTCCCCGTTTGACCTGTGAGACGGTGCAGGGCTGAAACCCTCCAATGCCCAAAAGGGCAGGCAAATAAGAGCTCACTTACATTTGTCAGAGGAGTGAACGAAAACGGGCCACATATGTTCATTGTTAAAACAGAAAAACGTACATTCGCATATGCTGACTGTCAGTGGGTAAACAAAGGATGCCTTTCTGGATTCCACCAGAAGATCAAATGGCTCTGGTTTGCAAAAACAAGAAAGAAAAGAAAACCAAGATGCGGGGCCAGATGAACGAGGGCTTTGAGAACAGAGAGACTTGTGACCCAGCGGACTGCTTCCAAGCTTCAACTTTAGAGCCCAGGCTCTGTCGACAGACCAGGCTACCGTGGATTAGGGATCTGGGTACTAGAATGCCAAGCCTGGAACCCAGCCTCCAAGCTGAGGGACTGATATACATAAAGACTGTGTGTGACAGAAATTGTGGGGACCTGCCACCCCACATCCTCACTAGTTCCTCGGGACTTACCTGTTGACTGCTAAGTCTCCCTTTTCCATTACCTTGCGTATTCTCAATTGAGGACCAACTAGAGAATCCAAATGTACCCTCCACACTAACCATATAGGATGTTTCCCTTCCAGTCAGCCTGTCACCAGCTTCCCCATGGCAACAACCTCTCAGCAGAGTGGACCTGAAGCCATTACACTTACACACACACACACACACACACACACCCCTCCACATCCACCCCAGAGGCTTTGCCCGCCCCCTCCTGCCTTTCACTCTCTGCTGAAAACCTGTGGTGGTAACTGACTCCCCTGGGGTACAGTCAGCTGTGGCGTGCATTGCCTCCCTTCTCAGTGGTCTTTGCTTCGTCCCTCAAGGCCCACATTTCAACCAGCACACGCTTAGTATTGTGATTTATAGATGTGATTTCATTTTAAAAAAATCCTACAGCTTGAGTTTTTAGACCATTAGTGTACATAAGGGCTAAGAGGTAAGCGTGTCAAGAAGTCGGGGGAAAGATGTTCAACGCGTGTTCAACTAAGGAAGGAGGAAATGATGTGTCAGCAGAGGGAGGCCAGAAAGATGAGGCCGAGTTTAGCAATAGGCAGGTGTTTCCAGAGGCCTCTGTGGGTTTCTTTCCCATTGGCCAGCTGTAGCTGAAGTCATGGGAGACCCTGTTATTAGCCGCTCTTGGAGGTGGGTGGGCTGGATCAATTGCAATGGGGGGGTCTACATGTCTACATTTATCAATTGAAGCAAATTCACAGAAAAGGCCTTTGGGGATTCAGGACAGAACATGGCTGGGAAAGTTCCATCCCCCACCTCCACGAAAAAGATCATGTACATATTTTTTGAGAAAAGAGTCTCTTGTCTTATGTGGTCTAGGGTAACCTGGATCTCTCTATGTAGATGAAGCTGACCTTGAACTTCTGATTTTCCTGGCTCTACTTTCTAAGTGCTGGGATTATAAGCATGTGCCAACATACTGAACCAAACAGTAAATGACACCTTGGGTGCTTGAAATGGAGTCCTGCCATCTGCTCATGACTGCTTGTATGTCTGAAATCCTAAAAGTCTCGACATCTGTAGTGGGAGCTGCGGGTTGCATTCCTGCCGCCCTGCTCCCAGCCGCATGGCTAGCTTATGCCCCGAAATAACAACACACAAATTGTATTCATTTAAACACTGCCTGGCCCGTTATATCTAGCCTATTCTGGCTAACTCTCATATCTTGCTTTAACCCATCTCTAATAATCTGTGTAGTACCCCAAGGTGTACTTACCAGGAAGATTCTAGCCTACATCCATCCTGGGTCGGAGCTTCATCACGTCTGCCCCAGAGAGGAGAGCTATTGAGTCTGAGCTCACTTCCTCTTCCTCCCAGCATTCTGTTCTGTTTACTCCACCCACCTATGTTCTAACCTATAAAATGGGCCAAGGCAGTTTCTTTATTAGCCAATGACCTTCCTCCATCAGACATCAATTGAAATGGGCCTTTAAACCTACTCCAAAGAACTGGTGCCATAAGATAAAAGATTTAAAAAGGGCTTTCCCATCAGGTAAGTTTGGGACACGCCACTGAAATGACAAAGTGTTTGGCTTGTTTGTTAGCTTTTGGTAGGACTTCGCAAAGCCTTCAACCATGTTAGTACCCTATCGGTCTGTAAGATGGAGATCCAGTATGCAACATCTAAATGTATCTGGCTGCAGAAATAACTCTCCTCCCCTTCTGTTTATATCTCAAAGAACATCACCTGTGGTTCATAAGCCGGAGATGCAGCTTTGAGACAATGCTGCCTTTCAGAGGAAATGATTCTGGTTGGTCAAAGCTCTCCCTGTGGCCACTTACCCAGTGGCTGCCTGGGAAGTGGTGATGGAGGGCAATTTTATTTGAGACTTGGTCCTGTGTAGCTCAGGCTAGCCTCAAATCTTACTCTGTAGCCAAATATAACCTTGAGCATCTGCTCCTTCTGCCTCTATCTTTGAGTGTTGGGATTGCAGGTGTGCACTGCTCATGGTGTATGCAGGGCTGGAGGTCCGACATGACGCCTGGTGCATATTCGGCAAGCCTTTGCCAACCAAGGTGGAAGAAAGGTTTGTAAAGAGGAACCTGGGCAACTGGAGGTTGCAATTGGGCATTAGGTCAGGCAGAGCACAGTTTAAGGATGCTAGTTAATGGGGATGCTTCAAATCACAAGAATAAAACCCACATTAATTCCAAATGAAGACACCAGGCTTGTATTATTTGCTTGGTTATGTTTTTCTTAACCAGTGCATGCGTTATTACCTATGGATGCACAGAATGGACTCGTAATACTGAATGAAGATGGACACTTGATTCCTTATGCATTTAGCATGGAGAAAATGGAAGACCCAGGAAGGGTTTGGCTGATGCCCCAGAAGCCACACCTCTTCCTGCAGACACACAGGACATCTCTGATCACCGCAGAAAGGTGGGTGAAGAGGCCATGCTCACTTACTTCAGAATTACACAGCCTGTCCCTGCTGGTGGCGCTATCCAAAACACCTGGATCCGTGTCCTCCTCCGAGGGGTGCTTTCAGTGACTGCCACGGGGCAGTTACTCATAAACTGGGTCTCTTCTTCATCTATGATCTGTGAAAACCAGAAGCAAATAAACACATTAAAACGCAGTGTCCTTCTGGGGGTGGAGAGAGTAACTCTGGGGACTCTGACTTGACTCGATTTTATTTCTAGACCCATCATTCTGCATTAGCAGCCTCTGATCCCCAGGCCCCAGAATAGTGCTTGGCACAGTGTGATTACAGAGATCTGGCACATCTGTGCTCTCTGGGCCCAGACATTGTGCCAGCACTTGGAGGAACCAGCCCCTAGGTGATGATCCTGCACAAGGCTCCTCAATGACCTACACATCTCCTGTTCAGAGGTGGAGGAGGAGGGTGTTCCTGGAGCAAACCGAACCTTGTTGAGTTCCAGCTTTAGAACTTAACTAAAATGTTAAAACGCCCTCTTGGAGGAATTGTTAAAAAACACAGAAGTCACCTAGTTTCCTGCAATACCCACCTTTGTAACTTCTACTTATGTCTTCTATTTAATTGGTCTTCATATTTTTCCAAATATAATCCCAGTAATGTTGAAGGACACTATAACCGAATAGTAACCATTCTCGTTCCTCCAGACTGTGTTAGTTCTTCTGCCTGCATGTAGAACCCTCTCAAAGAATTAAAGCAAGTGCCTTTAGTGAAAGCCATTGTATCCAATTGTGCTTATTATCTTTATTTCTTATTTTTAATTCTTTGACAGTTTCATATACTTCTATAATAACTTTTGGTTAATTTCAATCCCCATTACCCTTTCTTGTCTCCCCTCCTCCAAAGAAATCCTTCTTTCTAGCAAGTACCTCTCTTGCTTTCCTGGTGTGTGCTGTGTATCTTCTGGCTTTAGTTAGAGCAGCTCCCATGAGCATGTGTGGGAAGTTATTTACTGAAAGCATGGGAAACATATCTGGGGTCAACCATCTATCTTAGTTAGAGTTACTCTTGCTATGATGAGACAACATGACCAAAAGCAAGCTGGGGAGGAAAAGGTTTATTTGGCTTACACTTCCATATCATCATAGTTGTGGTAGTTTGAATGTAATTGGCCCCCATAAACTCATAGGGAGTGGCACTATTAGGAGGTGTGGTCTTGATGGAGTAGGTGTGTGGCCTTGTTGGAGGAAGTGTGTCACTGTGGGGGAAGAGGGCAGGCTTTGAGGTTGCCTATACTCAAGCTATGTCCAGTGTGGTACACACAGCTGCTCCTGCTGACTGTGGGTCACGATGTAGAACCCTCAGTTCCTTCTCCAGCACTATGCCTGCTACACACCACCATGCTTCCCACAATAATGAAAATGAACCAAACCTCTGAAACCGTAAGCTATTCCCAATTAAATATTCTCCTTTATAAGAGTTGCTGTGGTCACGGTGTCTCTTCACAGCAGTAGAAGCCCAAACTAAGACAATAGTCCATCTTTGAAGGAAGTTGGGACAGGAATTCAAACAGGGCAAAAACCTGGAGTCTGATGCAGAGGCCATGGAGAGGTGTTGCTTCCTAGCTTGTTCAACCTGCTTTCTTATAGAACCCTGATGGGGGAGAGTCTTCTGTTTTGTGTTAATTTCATTGGTTAAATAAAGAGACTGCCTTGGCCCTTTAATAGGACATAAAATTAGGTAGGCGGAGTAAACAGAACAGAATGCTGGGAGAAAGAAGCTGAGTCAAGGAGTTGCCATGATTCTCCTACCGGACACAGACGCAGGTTAAGATCTTCCCTGGTAAGACACCTCGTGGTGTTACAGGGATATTAGAAATGGGTTAGATCGATATGTAAGAGCTAGCCAATAAGAGGCTGGAACTAATGGACCAGGCAGTGTTTAAAAGAATACAGTTTTCATATAATTATTTCGGGTATAAAGCTAGCCGTGCGGGCTGCTGGGTGGCGGGACACAGCCCCGCTGCTCCTATTTCAACAAAACCCAGCACCCACAGCCTAGGGGTGGTACCACCCATAATGGGCTCCCATTAGTCACATATTATGAAAATGCTCTATAGGCCTGCCTATAGTCAGATTCCAGGGAGGAATTTTCTCAATTAAAGTACTCTCCTCTCAAATAACTGTTACTTATGTCAAGCTGACATAAATCTAGCCAGCACAATGGATCCCTTGCCAGCTTGACACATAAACACATCAGTGTGAAGCCACAGCCCCCCTTTCTTATCCATCCAAAAGAGAACATGTTAATATTAACATCGCAATACGAAATAGTCCAACTTTTAAAAATCCCAGTCTTTAAAAATTCAAAAACTTGAAAGTTCAAAGTGTCTTTAAAATAACCAAACTCTCATTTAAAATCCAAAGTCTTTCTAAACTCCAAAATCTCTTTAAAAGTTTAAAGTCTCTTATCTGTGGGTTCTTGTAAAAATCAAAACTAAATTAAATACTTCCTTACTTCAAAAAGTTAAGAACCAGAGCCCAGTTGTAATCTGAACAAAGCACAACCAAACTCCAACTGTGTAAATAATCCAATGTCCAATGTCTGGGATCCACCCACCATCCTCTGGGTTTCTCTCTAAAGGGTCTGGACCACTTCTCTGGCTCTGCCCCTCTGCGGCACACACAGCTCATCTTCTAGGCTCAGGCTGTTTTCCTCCACTGTCCCTGCTCTCCTTGGTAGTCATCTCATGTACCAGCATCTTCACCATGCTGGCTGCTTCTGCTGCAGCTGGGTTGGTAGTCATCCCATGTACCAGCATCTCCACCATGCTGGCTGCTTCTGCTGCAGCTGGGTGGCACTTTCACCAACAGCCTCTCCTCAGTTCTCTTCAGGGACTCCAACCCTGCCACACAGCGCCAAGCCCCAGCTGCTCTCTATGAGTCCTTTATGCCTTTAAAACCAGTGCCACCTGGGTGGTTATGACATTAGCGAGTTTAGCTACCAGCAGAAGGCACAAACTTGGCTGCCTCTAGAACACAGTTATTGTGTGTTGATCCTTAGGAGACACTTCCCAGAGCACTTCACCTTGATGGTGTCCATCTCCTAACCACAGTTGGTTCAGTCCCAGATAATCAGAACCACAGATTCTTTTTTTTAACACTTTTATTTTTATTGATAAGGCAGCAAAAACACACATTGCATTGTACTAATTTAATCCTTTCTTGTTCATATAGTAAAAGCATAAGAATTCTGAAAAAATAATTTGAGTGAATAAATTAGGTTATTACTCAAAATGATCTGGCAATATTATTCTCACAATTACATCTACTTTATGAGATCAAGGTTACTTCACAGTCCTTAACATATATCTGACCCACGATGAACATCTGACTATACTGTTTTTAAGAGCATGCTCATTATTTTGACTTTAGAATATTATGCTCTCCTAGGTTTC